>NW_021680376.1:464798-488772 GCF_001412515.2 Diachasma alloeum
CCCCCTCCCCCGCCCCCCCCCGCCGCCCCCTCGCCCCTCTTCACGGTTTCGATTCTCTCAGTTGCTTATCTCGTCGTTCAGAACCCCTTGTCAGGGCTCCCGGGAGCTGGTGGCTTTTGCTCGTGCGAATTTCGCGTGACCAAGCGTGCACCTTTAACTCGATTCGTTTCATTCTTTTTGTGTTTTCTCTTTCTTTTAACCATTAAATCTCCTGGGAATTAATACCCAATGTCTACCCCGAAAAATGTCGAAGCGCAAGTCCGAGGGACTTTGTCATGGATTAAGTTGGAGATCATGTTGCATGAAGAAATTTTGATGATTTTGTGAACCGAGGAATGAAGGAAAACAATATACAGCAAAAAAATGATATTTCATTTTAAGATTTCAAAAGTTTTAATTTGAAGTCTAAATTTATCAAGTGATACTCTGTGTAACGATACACAGAAAAAAATATACCTGAATTGAGTATAAAATATATTTGATATATTTTATACTATATAACATTCTGCCCCTCATTTCTTCACCTTTACATTCAGGCCCTCAGTTTTTGACTCTAATATTCCGACCCTCATTTTTTACCCTCTACTTTTTGACCCTTATATTCTCACACGTGGTGTCTGACCCTTACATCACCCTGGAGAGCGCTTGGTACAACCCGGACTCGAATTCAGTAGCGAAGCGGTAAACCGGGTTAAGTCGATTTTGACTTTTGGCCACTTTTTGACAAATATCTCGGAATCTAAGAGATATAGCAAAATTTACCTTAAGACCTTTTTTATAACCCTCAGTTGACTTTACAAATAAGGTCGTGACAAAAATTTTTCTATCTTTTTTAGATTCCCAGATATTCGTCAAAAACTGGCCAATAGTCAAAATCGACTTAACCCGGTTTACCGCTTCGTTACTGAATTGAAGTTCCCATTCCTCATTCGAGTATAAAATCTCCTTGAACCAAATTAAGCCTTTTTAAAACCTTACTCAAGCCCTTTGAAACCTCAAAATAATCTACTATTCTTTCCAATGAATCAATACTCGCCACTAGTTTTTTGTTCGCGCGCCTCCTCCAAACCCACAGCCTTCAACGATGATGTTCTCACGAAATCTCTAATGAATACTTCGAACAAGCCGTCTAATTGCGCACGGCCAGCACGATCGTTTGCGCTGAAAGACTCATCCCATCCACAATCACACGATTTTCCGTCTCGTCAGCCACCGATGAGTTAATAACCCCATCCGATTGCCGATCACGTATAAAATGATATCTATCACCGACGGATCATGAGATTTACACACGGGAATTCAAGACCGAACGCCCCAAGATACATATGACAATGCCGTTCCCCATCGTGTCAGTTGAAAAAAAGAAGAAAAATATCGCAACGGATATGCGCATAAAAAACGTGCGCTCAGGATTGTGTGATGGCCGTCTGGCGAACCGACAGATGTTAAGACAAAAACCCTCGAGTTCTTGAGAAAATTTTTCCTCCGGTTTCCAAATGCCCACGGAAAATCCATCGGTTCTCATATTGATGATCGTGCTGGGGGATTGGCCGGGCAATAATAAGACGGGCCCTCTCTCGAATAAGGGAGGGGAGGGACGTTTCACGGCAGAAAGCTCCCCACATGCTGTTCCCTGGCCCCTCGACAACAAAAGAAATATAATTAGCTTGACTAGGCACCGATGTGTAGACAGATAGGCACACACGGTTGTGCGCTTTGATACTCCTCGCCCTCGGCCCAGGTATGTGTATGCCTCCATCAGATCCGGATAGATAGAGAAAGAGGGCGAGAGGGAGCGTGGAAGGGGGAGGGGAACTCTAATGTAGGAATCGACATGTATAGACCCGTGATACAGCTGTTGCCAAGAGAGGCGCGGTTCCTTACCCCAGATGGGTGGGCCTAAAAAAATCATCTGAAAATGGCTCTCATAGTTGATATTTAGGAAATGGTTCGGGCCAGCGGTCTCAATCTCTCCGCATTTTTTTTCTCTCATCCTCATCGTGTGGACGGGCATGCACATTTAATTGAAATCCGTTATTTACGGTCTGAGAACTTTTTATCGGGCGACATGTATATGGAGAGACTTTTTTCTGGAAATGTTTTTCTCGGAGTGGTTAGTGCTGGTGGCGCTGCGTTGAATAGGATGTATGGGCGGTGCTTTGATTTTCAATCGGGATCTGAAGCTAATTGGAAAGGGCTTGAGGTTGTGGTCCATCGGGCAACAACTCCCTTCAAACGTCGTGCCAATCAAGAAGCTTCTAATTTGATTTTTTGCAATTATCATAATTGTCATAATTGAAAATACACAATCCGGTCTGAAAAGAGCATGGGCGCTGGTGCAATGGAAAAATTCAACGGAAACTGTAAATTTCAGTTGAATTATTTAATCAAGTAATTCAAGAAATTCTCGTCTCCTCGTTCCTCAAAAAAAAAAGTTGTTGAATTTCGTTTTTTCAAAAATCGTTTCCCCGAAAAAAATTCAGAAACTACGGCTGCTATTGCTCCTAAAAAATAATCTTGATCTATTCTATAAACTCTGAAGAGGATTTCCCCCAGAAAAAATTGCGAAAAAAATTGCATAATTCAAAAATAAATTAACTCAAAAAATTCTCGTCCTCTAGTTCCCCAGAAGTTTGTAATTCCATAGAATTTCCGTTGAAATTGTAAATTTCATGATTCCCTCCTATTTTTTTAACAGCACATAATTTTAGCAACGTGACAACACGAATGATACACACGATAAATAAGAGTACACGATGATCTTACAAGTTTCAAGTACACGCTCGAACCCATGTAGTTGTTTCATATCCATGTCTCCCACAGGTATTCAAGTGGGTATATATAAAATGAATTGGAGAGAGAAAAAAAAATTGAAAAGAAGGGTTGGGAATGATGAAACGGTGCACTCTGGGCAATTTGACTTACGACATTTTGAAAGCGAGCCGACTCCAATGTGTGGGCGTGTGTTGAAACGTTGGGACGTCGGACGGGTTTTGCGTGGGCACGGCGTATTCCACTGGGGATCCACGGGCTCTGCATGAATATAGTATGGGTATTTATGATGGACGAGACAGGTGATTATGCGTGAGGAAACTACCACAGACGTACTTCAGTGAAATGCTGGATTCGTAAATGCTGAATGCAGTTTATGGGATGAAATTGTTTCATGACTTTTCTTCCAATTGGCCTGTGATTATTCAATTTTATGTTAAAAATGCCGGGGAAAATGGTTCCAACATATTTTTCGGGATGATTGGCTATTTTGCTTTCAAGTGGAAGCGTTGGATTCGACAAATCCACAATTTCCAATTTTTTGTGGCAGTATAACTAATTTTGGCGTTTTGAAACCAATCTTCACGGAAAGAAAAAAAATTAACGTCGGGACAATGTTGGCTGCCAACGTTGGGGCAGTGTCGGTCGAATGTTGGCGCAATGTTGGCGGCCAACGCCGGGCCAACGTTGGGTAAATATTGGCCGCCAAAATTGGGTCAATATTAAATTCAATGAATCATTGATTTCACTTAAAAATACATCATCACAGAAATTCCCTCGGAAGCAACTTTCCAATTGATTATCAAAAATATATTAACTACGCTTTAACAAAAACAATTTCCCGCTTGTTTAGTCAACATAGCTTCGACCAAAAATATCACCAGAAACATATAAATACATCACGTGACGTATGGTATGACCCGATGCGGTCACGCCCGTGGCAGTTACCCACACAAATGCAGTATCTGCAGTTATCAACATTTCCATGAGCTCGTACGATTATATTAACGAGGCTTTCCCCGGTGATTTATACCCCCTGGCCGTTCAGTCTCTCCAGGCTCTCCTGCGCAATATTTATATTCACCAACACTGGGGCAAAATCAATCCGCCAGTTCTCCTGCGATCCCGTCGATGCCATCAGTATGTGCGCGTCGTTGAGATAAAGAAAATGAGGGTGAAAAAAAAAAACATAAAATAGGTGATTCAAATGTGGTTAACGAGCGGAAAATTACGGGGCTCTGAGTGTGCAGACACCGACAGAGTTTATGGCGATTCTGTTTAATTTCAGTTTTATCTTTCTTTGTGTTGAGGAGAAGTACGTGCGCAATGATAATGAGGACTTTTTCGAAAATAGTTGGAAAGAACATATTCACCGAAGAATATTGGACAAACACCTCAGACGTAATTGACTAAATATTTCGCCGAATGATTTTTCAGTATCTCAAGCTCGACAATCATCAACTCCAGATATCAATCAACGAAAACACCTTGTATTTATCTAATTCTTTTATAGAGCCGTCGCTGACAATCAGTGTTCTTCATTTTTACAGCATCTCTTTCACGAACGCGTCAAGTCATCAGTGGCCGTATGCACATCTTAAAGCATATTTAAAACATATTTAAAACCGTTATCATGTCTCCTTTGGCCGCGGTGCTTTACAGCCAATCCCACGCTAATGCCCAGCAAATAGGCTGGTACACACCATCAGACGCCGCTGGACGCGGCAGTAAAAATGTCCGAGAGATAAAATTACATTATGTTTAGCTCAAGAGGTTTATTGAGGGGGCATTCAGAGGAATTCAATTATTTGAAAGTGTATTTTATTTCGATAAGTCGTATTTCGTGGGCTTTACATATTAAATGAAATTTCTTCGGGGCTTTTCATGAATCATTTCCACAAAATTCGTCGGAATATTAAACCAGAGCATCTTTCGTCTTCATTGGATTCTCGTCACACTCGCAGATCTGATTAATGTTCTCCGTGGTCTTAGCCAATTGCCTCTGCGAACTCTCAGCGACTTGTCCAGCCGCCAATGAAAGCTCTTCCTCGTTCTGGCGGAAAATTCCGAATGACAATAATTCTCTCGATTTATCGTAACCGCTGTGGGTTTCACATATTAAATTGGATTTTTCGGTTTCTTTCATGAGCCTTCATTCCCACAAAGTTCGACAGAACACGAGCAGTACGAAACCAGAGCATCTTTCGTCTTCGTTGGATTCCCGTCACACTCGCAGATCTGATGAATGTTCTCCGTGGTCTTAGCCAATTGCCTCGGCGGACTCTCAGCCACTTGTCCACACTGGCAACACAGCTTCTCCGCTGCGCAGATATTCATATTGCCGCCAGTTTGTCTTCTAGGACGCCGGAGGGATTGCCTAGCAGCCAATGAAAGGCTGTCATACCTGTCCCTAGCCCTCCTAAAATGGCCTCGCGTCTCATCCCGAAAGCCCTGAAAGCTCTTCCTCGTTCTGGCGAACAATTCCGAGTGATAATAATTGTCTCGATTTGTTGATTTTGGTTTTTTACATTGAGCTCCATGCTGACAGAATTCGATTTTCACTCTAAAGAAATTTGACAATCATAAGAATCCTTGAACAAAGTCTTCGGCCAAAGAACAGAACACTCGCCTCTTTCGCTGGCATTTATTCTGAGGTGAATTTTCAATATTCAGTCTAGCTGTTTCCGAACACTTTGACAAACATTTCGATTGCCTATTGGGTTTTCGTCGGTGGGGAAATTTCCGCCTGTGAATGGTGGTCAGTGATTCGTTGGACAGGCTAGCCATATTGGAAGTTGTCGGCGCTGGGGATTCCCTTGGTACAGCTGATGATTGAGTCGAGGTGACCAAAGGCTTGACCTGTCGAGCCTCTTGTACTACTTTTACCGGCTGTATCTCAATTTCGTGAGGTGTGGTGGCTGCGTGGATGGCATCCGAATGATCATCTGGAGATGTTTTCCTCTTCCTCAGACAGGATAATTTGGAGCATCGCTCTCTAATTGACTTCCAATACTGTCGCCATCTGGCCATTGCCACTGCCATCAGCATAATTGATTATCAAGGATTCAACTCGAATCGCTCAAAAAAATGATGGCTTATTTTGAGACTTCGAGTGTTTTAAAATATGATGAGATAAGAGACTTTCATAGACTCAAGCTGAGATTTTTGAATGCGTTGAATTAAAATGTTTGGAACTTGAAATTTTTGAATTTTTTTTTTGAAATTGGTTCTAAAAGCCTCAAATTAAGACTCAAGTTGAGGCTTTCGCATGTCTTAATGCGAGACTTGTCAGGTTCTACTTTGAGATTTAATAGTCTCTTAAAATCAGTGAAGCTTAGACTTGAGGCCTTTAGAAGTCTCAATTTAAGACATTTGACAATCTCAAATTAAGACTCAATCATAAGTCTCAAAATAAAGCTCGTTTTTTTTTTAAGTAAAGCCAATAGATTATCATAGTCCTTACTTTTATATGAGGTCTGAGAACTATCTCGACAGCAGATTCCGAAGATTCAACAAACCTACAAAAAACCCGTCTAAATGGCAATTTAATTTTCGACTGATGCATTATTTCCATTAAAAAATGATCAGCTTGCCTTTCCAATCTTGAGCAGGCGCCTCGTCAGTCGAAGCCTCATCGTCCGACGAGCCGTCAGTGTAATCCGACGTGGAATACGAGGTTCTGAGGACAGCAGGCTCCCTCAATGTTAAAATTGTCTTAGAACCCATAGGCATGTGCTTATCGTAACTCGGCGGCGAACATCTCACGACAATGATAATTTTATCCATATCTACATCCTGCACTTGAAAATTTGCACAAAACAATTCTTCTCCCTTTCCTAACCTCTTATTTAACATTGCGCAGGAATACAGACCCCATAATTCCTCCTCTTTCCTCTGCAGTTCAAGGCCTGTTTAATTTTCTTACACAACCTGTGGAGACGATGCTTTCCGAATGTCGGCAGAGTGGAATCACTCGACTCCCCGGTGAACCTCACGCAGTTGAATTAACTAACATATTGAGAAAACCAATGATTTACCAATTTGACTAGCGGAGATACAGCTTGATAAATTCAATCGATAATGCCAGAGGGAATGACAACGCGAGCCCACCCAAGTGAATTCCTGAATTTTGGAAATTTATGGATGATTTCACCATAATTTAACGCTGTTAGAAATTTCAACTCGCTTTCTTCAGTAAATTTAATCTCCCAAATGTGTACAGATGTCAACGATTACATTGTATTTGTTTTTTGTTTTATTTCATGAGTTCAGGTGTGACGGCTATTCTTGTCATTTCTTCATGATTTTAATTCGCGGAGTATTTTCACTGATGAATGTCTCAGATGGAAATTGCACTTCAGGTTTCTTCATGGCATTCGTTATCGTCTGAGGAGATATCCGTAGATCACGATTTTTCCTCTCGGTGTGAATGATGTCACAATTTTCCGGTTCACGTGATGTCGATGGTAATTGATCATCCGGAGGTGTCACTGATGTTTTCTCAATGGAATATTGAATAACAGCTGATAGACCGTCGACAAAAGTGTGCACATGGGGAGTCACAATTTCACAACACCGATGATTTAGATTATCCGATAAATTCCTCGAATGCTCGGTCATGAAAAATTTTTTGAGCTTCGTCATTTGATCCGCGCAGTGTTCAAGGGTAATTAAGGCACTCCAGGTATCATCCACAATCGTCTGAGTGCTTGCAACTTTTTTCGGAGATGACGGCTGCACATGCTCCGTGGCTTGAGTTATCTTTATGGTCTCATACTCGTCAACATTTTTCTTAAGCTCTTTAACTTTCATGATCAGTTCGCGGTGCCTGTCGGCCTCTATATTCACTGCTTTAATACCCCTGCATTTTCTCACTTCACATTTCGACGGCTTTTTCACTCGTTTTTTCACCAATGACTTATCCCCGAGGAACGATGACTCCGGCATGATGACCGACGGTCCAGGGTCATTTCGGTGATACTTCAAAGAGCTCGGTTTCACTTCTTCTCTAGCAACAAAAGGTGTATTTTCGTTTGTTACCACCTTATCCGCTCGTTGAGACACATGATTCCGATAGTTGACGAATGTAGTTGTATCTTTAATGCTTGACTCGTCTCGTTCATGAGTGGTTGTGCCTTTCCAGGCGTGGGACACGGCTTTTTTCAATTTACGCATCGCTGGATGTTGAATCTCTAACCTTCATGTCAATACGATGCAAAAAACTTGACACGAATAAGAAACGTGAGCAACTGTTTCTTTAGTCAACAAAAAAGAGTCCACCATTCAGAGGTGCGAATGCATTTTCATCGTGCCGTGGAAACCAATCGCAACATTTTTTTTGGGAATTTTATTTTTCAGGGGATAAAAATCTGTTTCTAGCCGTTGATAGCCACTGAAGAATTATTTAGTTGTGGGAATTGTGAAAAGCCAATGAGAAAAATTAATATACAAAATAACAAGCTTTATTTTGAGACGTATGATCTCAAATTTAAAGTTTTGAAAGTCTTAAATTGAGACTTTGGAAATTGTCGAGTTGAGATTTTTAATAGTCTCAAGTTAAGACTTTGAATTCTCAAGTTGAAACTTATTCTATTTTAACTTATTTTATTTTAAGATTTATGATCTCAAATTAAGACTTTTGAAAGTCTCAAATTATAACATTCCAAAATTCTCAAGTTGAGACTTTTAACCGTCTCAAGTTAAAAATTATTTTATTTTAACTTACTTTATTTTGAGACTTATGATCCCAAATAGAGACTTTTAACAGTCTCAAATTAAGACTTTCAGCACTCTCTTAAAGAAAAATTTCAAATTGAGTTCCGAAAGTCATAACTTGAGGCACTCAAAAGTGTCACCTTGAGTCTATAAAAAGCTCAATTGGAGAGTCTGAAATTAAGACCTCCCAAAGTCTCAACGCGAGACATTCAGCAATTTTAAATGACATCTCAAAGTCTCAAATGAAGCCTTTCCAAACTCCCACCTTAACACTTCCAGGCCTCAAATTGACATTTAAAACTGCTATTTTAAGACCCTTGAAATCATAAAATGGCGCATTACTTCGTCGAACAATCGAAAACTGCTCCAAAATTTCCAATTTGAATTTCCAACCATCAAAATTGAGCTGATAAAACCATTGCCAACTAATCAACAACAAAAAGAGTCGCACGGAGCCTGAAGGAGCCTCAAATATCCATCCACAACCGTTAAAAAGAAATTCAAAACCCCGAAAAATGGTCGGCGTATTTCAATCCTCTTAAATACTGATAGATCTCAATATAATTTTTTGTCACTCGCCTCCCCGAGTACTACAAAATAATCCACCCAAGAAAACGTTGAGCCAACTCCCTGATGAATTGCCCAACAATCGCGACACGAAGGGGGGAGGCCAGCGTCAACGCCCAACGCGATAGATCGTAAATCTTCATCGAAATGGATTGTTCGCCAATATGGTGGCGTTATGTTGGTATATCCAGGGTGGCCATCCACCGCATTCAACCAGCCCAAATGGAGTGTTCTCCCGACCAGCCCAGCCTTGAAATGAAGAGAAAAAAACGCCTATACAATTCGGCAGTGTACAAAGACCCCCTAGCCATTTGTCGCGATAAATCGGAATAGATCTTGGTGAGATCTTACACCCGAGAGTGGCAGTGTTGGACACCTCTGAGAACCCCTCCCCAACCTCAAAGTCACGTTACCCGTTTTTTTTTTATATTCAAACTGAAACTAGTCAAAATAACTACAATGCTCACAAATCCTTGAGCTGCAATCACAAAGTCAAAATAAAATAACATTACAGGTACGGCCTATACAAACGCGTTCCGCCTTAAATCCCAAATTCCTTTTGGTGTTCTCATTGTCCGGGGGATATTCCCAGGATAATCCAAATAACTTTTCACATAACACAAGGCATGCGATCGAAGTGATCCCCGTGTCGTCAATAATTCAGCCCGGCAGAAACAATGAAATTTATAAATACATCCAGATGGTAGGGAAAAGATAAATAAAAGCAATAGCACCTCCAACGGGTTCTGTAGGCATACGAATAAGTTATGGCCCCTGGTCTATAGAAAGTTGATAATAAAAGAAGAAGAATCCAGCGAAAAAAGCGACTCCGGTGGCAGCTGTTGGTTGATTATTATTTCAAATCACGACACGTGCATTAAAAGTCAATCCATTCTCAATGTAATTTGGAATATCTCAAGGAGATCACGAATCCCTTCCGAATTTGACAAGTGACTCTTTTCCTATTGAGACAACTGGACCACCCTGGTCCTGCGGAAAAGCGGTGGGCTTTCATCCCCCATTTTGCCCCTTCTCCGACACAAAAACCGAAAGAAAAACCTAAAAAGAGCATAAATCAGGCGTTGTCGCTCTGTTTACCACAAACGTCTAAACAAGCCTCATCTTCTGGGTCTATTAAGCGTATCCCGTCGTTTTTAAAGTCAAAGATACGAGAGGTAAGTATAGCAGGGACCTTTTGAATTCTGTATATACCTGAGGCCCAGGTAATCTTGTATCCCCTGTGGGAGAGACCCATTGATGTCACCGCTACCGCCAACTCTCTCTCCACCACACAGAAAACCGGGGGGCGTGCTAGCCACCCCATCTACCTATGGATATCCTTCTGACTCTGGTGTGCATTGTCCCCCCTGCTCCTTATATTTATCCTTCTAAAACGTTGATCCTATCTCGCGACATCGCGACATCCTTCCATTGATCCGCCGACATTAGGATTATACCTGCCAAAAACATCGCCCTGCCTTCCAGCTGTTGTGGATAATAATACGGGGGGCTTTTGGACGATATTTTGAGCCTTGGGAAATGCGCAGTCAAAAGTGCAATCACGTCTCATGTATTATGTGTTATTCAATTTCATGAAAATGTCATCATCCTCATAAAATATTATTTTTGGTGTTGAATGGACGCATTGTATGGTATTTTCATCACTTGTGCGCAAAGGGAAATTTTACGCACGGGTCAAAAAACACTTTTTTTTATACCTGCCTCAAAAGTGCACTTTTCGAAACGGTTTAGTGCGCATGAAGTGAATTCTCGTGCGTAAAGTTTTACTTTTGCACACTTGAAATTCACTTTACGCATGCTCTTGAACTTTACGCACTAGTAACACAATGTACTATTTTTTACCTCTGGGAGGTGTGTAGCGCGCGCCGAAGGCGGATGCTACCCTCTCAAGCGTCAAAAAACACTTTTACGCACACGTATTAAAATATACTATTTCATCACAACATGTGGAAAGTGGAATTTTTCACCCGCAAAGTATGCGTTAAAGAGAGTCTCCAATAAACGCGCGGCATTCGTTTACGTCGCGTTGCAATAAATATAGACTCTGCCTTAAATTTCACTTTACACATAAGTGATGAAATGTTTCATTTCGTCGTGCGGCGAAAAAAAAACTTTTCTGACGAATATGAGGTCGCAACCTGAGCCGAAGGCGAATGCTACCCTAGAAAACACTTACGCACACGTATTAAAATATAGTATTTCATTCAAATATGTGGAAAGTGGGATTTTTCACCCGCAAAGCGTGCGTTAAAGAGAGTCTCCAATAAACGCGCGGCATTCTTTCACGTCGCGTTACAATAAATATAGACTCTGCCTTAAATTTCACTTTACGCACAAGTGATGAAATGTTGCATTTCGACGTGAGGCGAAAAAAAAACTTTTCTGACGAATATGAGGTTGCAATCTGAGCCGAAGGCGAATGCTACCCTAGAAAACACTTTTACGCACACGTATTAAAATATACTATTTCATCACAACATGTGGAAAGTGGAATTTTTCACCCGCAAAGCGTGCGTTAAAGAGAGTCTCCAATAAACGCGCGGCATTCGTTTACGTCGCGTTGCAATAAATATAGACTCTGCCTTAAATTTCACTTTACGCACAAGTGATGAAATGTTGCATTTCGACGTGAGACAAAAAAAAACTTTTCTGGCGAATATGAGGTTGTCAGACTGCCGAGGGTTAAAAAAGACTTTTACTCACACGTATCGAAATATACTATTTCATCACAAAACGTGAAAAATATTACTTTCCGCACGCTCCGCGTGCAAAAAATATATCGACTACGTTCTGGCGAAAACAATTTCCCACTTCTGCAACAAATAAATAAATAAAAATGCGTTCGCATGCATTCTGATCGAGACTACCCGCTGATCACCTCGTCAGCATTGAAACCTTGGGTTGGAGATAACTCCTGATGCGTTCTGACTTCTCATCAGCGAAGTAACTCGAGATAGTTTCCCCCGAGATACGGGTATTTCTACAACTCGAGCTATCTACGTATTCATTACAGAGCGCGTGTAGGGGCGTACATCTGACGATTAGCTGTTTGGTTACGCCTTGGCAAAGCTACATCGGGCATATAAAAAGGGGAAAAATCGCTTGAGAGAGGAGAGAAGTATTGGGCTTGACGTCGTTAGCCAGCGCGATGCCTCCAGCATTTTCAGTATCATTAAGATGAAAAAAAAGAGCAAAAGTATCGCGGAATAATCAGCCTGAGCTGTGACTGTGCCATGCACAGGCATAACGGCAGAGGGCACCACCTGCAGGAGATGCAGCAGCCTCGAGGTCACAAAGTATTTATGTGTATATCTGTATGGTATATAATGTATGTACAGTATCTCCCAAAGAACCCGTGGAAATAGTTAACGAACCGCAGGGCGGCCGCAATATAGCGGTCGTTCAAAGCAAGGGTAACGAGCGCCCTCGTGGAAGCGCGTTAACGAAGGAAATTATTAGCGAACGACTGAGCGAACCACACGCTTGCCTCAAAGCTCCAAGAAAATCGACTTCGCGGATGTGTAAAGCGTTGCACATTGAATCCTTCTATTTGGAATAGCAATTGCAAGAGATTTATTTCAAACGCATTTTGGGGGATTATTCGGTGAAATTAGGGCCATGTTAAAACTGAATAATTTTGGAAATCGCAGTATCAATCTGTTGGAACTTTTGCTGGAAAAATATTTTTTAATACAATTTTTTCAAGTCTATTTAGCTGGCAGCTGAGTTTTTTAGGAATATCTCGGAATCAAAGGGAGATACCGAAATTTTTGTAATGACCTTTTTTATGGGACAAGTTGAGAGCTACAAAAAAAGTTCTGACGAAAATTTTGCTATCTCCCTTAGATTCCGAGATATTCAGTGAAAACTGCCGCCTCGCTACTGATGTCCGATGAAAAAAAATTTTCTTCGTCAATGTATTATTTCTATGGTATAAACCTGTGGATTTTTCTCAGATTAAATGATTGTCGCACGATAGATTATATTTTTTCTATTTTTCTGATGGTCACGACAAAAATTTAATTTTTGTGAAAGATATTATTTTTTTTTTATCAAGTTGGTTAATTTCCCTCAAGTTAATCTGCTGCACTCCTCATTTTTTCTCTCAGTGTGTTTTGAAATGCGAAAAATTAACTATTTTTTCTCACCGGAAAGTCGGAAAGAATGTGGCTAATGCTCAATGATTTCGAAGGCCCACCTAGGTCGCACCGTCGGAGGGAATAAGAAGCGTGCACTCTTGGCGCGTTCTATAATGGCGTCCGTTTGTCAAAACATGTCAAAACACGAATCCACGGGATAATATAATGAAAACTACCTTTATTTTACCTCCTCGGGATTCATCGCGGTCACGCCCCTCGATGCATCAAGGTACCCCACAGGTACCAGAGACCCTGCGATTATGCGAGTCATCCTTGAAATGTTCCCCCCTCCCCCGCCCCAAAACTCTCATCTCTTTACATTATCCAAAAACAATATTAACAATACACGTGGAGCACTGAGGCACATTGTTCCATGATTCAACGGAAAAAATTATATTTTGAAAAATATATTTAAAAAAATCTCAACTTGGGCAAATTTATATTTAAAAAATTCATGAAATATCTTTTATTTATATTTTTCATATATTCTTTGTAAATTTGAAAAATACTTGGAAATACTTCCACTGAAAAAATGGCGATCCATACAACAGCAATTACGAAATACAGATTGCACATGTGTCCGTGCCGTGTGAATTTCAGATTCGGGCGTCATCCCAGCACCGCAACAATACAATGATGAATGCCCCATGCCACATAGCACAAAAAAGATGAACACACAATAGCAAACGAGAGGAGAGAAAACAGATATCCCCCTCCCTCAGGATAACGAAATAATAATAACAACACCAACAATAATGATGAAAAAGGAAAGTAGGAGGGGTCAAACTGATAATAGAACCCCGTAAAAATTTTGTTGTCGCCCTTACAATACTCAATTATACTCGGGAGCATAATCGCCAAGGAGATTCTCCCCTTATTCGTTACACTAAAAACCTCACTCCTTCATTCCCAACAGCAAAACTCGTTTTTCCGTCGCCATATTAACGTACCCGCGATTCATGAGTCTGCCACAAACACGAAACGTGACGTTTGGACACTCTCGTTATCCCTCGGTAATAACAACGTCCAAGTTGTCTACCCGTCCAGTGCCGTTTAGACACACCTCATGTTACTTTAATCGAAATTTATTCATCGACAGCCGTCATGTACCAGCGCAAGGAAGGAGAAACAATGAGAGAAAAAAGTCTTCCTCCGTACAAGAGGAGAAAGAGAGAGCGCGAGAGGGGGAGAGGGAGAGAGCGATACATAAGTGTTGATCGAAGCGGCAAACCTTCAATTCAATGGTTGGCATATACATATAAGCGCTTCATTTAGACTCGCAGAGAAATCTCCAACTGAAAATTTCCACCCAGGTCGTGACGGCCCAGCCGCTGGAGCAAGGTTATAATTACTAGGTGACCCGAGGCGACTCTCTCCCTACGGAATCAATCCGCATTGAATTTGCAGATTATTGTTTCCTCGGCAAATTGATATTTTTGCTTCTCAATGGAAGCGAATCAATCAAATTTAAGTTTCGCATTATCCATCGACATTAATTAAAATTTAATCCATGTATTATATTTTTGGGTTTTTGATTTTTTTTGAATTGATTGTCTCATAGAAAAATGCTCTGTATTCATTGAATGACGGCTTAATAAATTATTTGGATGTCACTTCGGTCGAGTTCGAAGATGACGGCGATGATTTTTCTTTTTTTTTTAATTTCGGAGGTGAATTGAGTCTGTTGAGGCTGATTACCACTGATATTAGTCATCCAACATCTCAAGAATATACAACCTAACCATATTTAAAGAGATTTGGGGGTGAGCGAGGGGTCGTAGCCCCTCGAGGGAAGAGCGAGCGAAGCGAACGAGGGGGCGAAGCCCCCCGGAAGTGAGAGCAAGCGAAGCTCCGTAGAATTTAATTAAATCTAAATCACGAGTAAAGGGCGCGGCACCCTAGTATCTAACTAAATTAAAAATAAAACAATTCATTAAAGAAAAAATTTCATTGACCTCAATAAAATGATATGAAACGCCGAATATCCTGCGGTATATTCAATAAAACCAATTTTATTGAGTCTGTTGAGGCTGACTACCACTGATATCAGTCATCCAACATCTCAAGAATATACAATCTAACCATATTTAAAGAGATTTGGGGGTGAGCGAAGTGAGCGAGGGGGCGAAGCCCCCCGTAGGTGAGAGCGAGCGAAGCGAGCGAGGGGTCGTAGCCCCTCGAGGGAAGAGCGAGCGAAGCGAACGAGGGGGCGAAGCCCCCCGGAAGTGAGAGCGAGCGAAGCTCCGTAGAATTTAACTAAATCTAAATCACGAGCAAAGGGTGCGGCACCCTAGTATCTAACTAAATTAAAAATAAAACAATTCATTGAAGAAAAAATTTCATTGACCTCAATAAAATGATATGAAACGCCGAATATCCTGCGCTATATTCAATAAAACCAATTTTCCACTTGTTTTTTCTCGATGCGTTCACTTAAAGTGAAGTTATAACCGCCTGAAGCATTCAGATCTGACTTTTCAACTATTTTCAATTAATCACTTATATTTACGAAAATTTCTAAGAATGCACGATTCGATATGTTGATCAGAAAAATTTCCTGCGACCCCCAGTATTATTTTTTTCTTAGCAGAGCCTTTATTTTCGGGTTTCCATGGTCAAACGAGCTAGATTGACCGGAGTATATCTCCAACAGCGAGGAGTTGCCCACGGAGCCTACACCACGGAGAAACTATAAAACTCCACCTCCTAATTTCTTCTTTGTCTTGTGGCCCCCTCGGCCGTATTCTGCTCCTTACTTGTTCAATGGTTATTGTATCTTCTCCTCTGCCGATCTTTCCCCCCTTTTTTTCGTATGAAACATGGCCTCCACACGTGTGGTATCCAAACAATGGCCGACCAACATTAACCGTCCGCTTGTCTTGTCTGTGTCCAACATTTTCGTTTGTACCTTTTCGCTGAGTGATTAAATATTTCTCCACCTTATGAAATTGTGTTGGGTTAATACTGGTTAAAATAATTGAGTTAATTGTCGTTGTGGATTGGTAATGACAGTGGTAATAAACGCTGGCCCACGAGAGAATGAGAATTATCCATTTATCCGCGTGTTTACCCGTTCTTTAGTGCGATAAGAATCGGATATGCGCCTGCTCGTCCGCTTATATGGCTTCACGCAATATAAAACAACAGGAGGAATATACTGGGAACAATGGGACAAAGAGGTGTCATTATCGCTACACTTGCCTTTTCAATTTTATTCACACCTACATTTCAACATCTATTAAAACACAGAAATAGGTGGAATCGAGTGCTTTAATATTTTTATGAAAAAAAATGAGAATATTAAATTTGTTGCTTCACTCTTGGCGCCACTTTAAATAAGAGGCGTAAGGATCGATGAGTGACAAGGGGAAAACGGGGTACGACGTGATGGGTTAAAATATCGGGAGATTTCCTGTAGGAAATGATGAGGCGATGACGGCGCATCGGTGGTGTCTGATACTGACGAAAATGGATATGAGCATTGGAGAGAAGTTCTCTAGTATTTAATGCAGGCAATTTATTCGGATCGTATAATCTTTTCATATGATCATGTTTGTCATTGTTTTTTATCACGTTCATACCCAAAAAAGTCTCAATTTGAAGCTTGAATTTCGTAAGTTGAGACTTGAAAGTTACAAGTTGAGACTTGAAAGTGTCAATTTGAGACTTGAAAGTTTCTATTTGAGACTTGAAAGCTTCCATTTGAGACTTGAAATTGTCAATTTGAGACTTGTATGTTTTAATTTTGAGACTTGAAAGTTCTAATTTGAGACTAGAAAGTTTCTATTTGAGACTTAAAAGTTTCCATTTAAAACTTGAAAGCTTCAATTTCAGACTTGAAAGTTTTAATTTGAGACCTGAAAGCTTCAATTTCAGACTTGAAAGTTTTAATTTTGAGACTTGAAAATTTGTATTTCAGACTTGAAAGCTTCAATTTGCAACATTTGAAAATATAAACTTAAGACTTTCCGAAATTTCAACTGGAGATGATAAGTCCCAAAATGAAGCTTGTTTTTTTGCGTGCGTGTCCTCTAAAATGATTGAACCATTGAGCACTGAATCATTCAGCTATCTTTGAATGATTTGCTTTTAATTCTCGAAGTAACAGACATCCAGCACGTGTTGAGCCAGCAGGACACCTCTAAACGGTCAAAGTCAACTGTCCTACCAAAAAAAATTACAAGAACTCGTGGCAAGGATAAAAGCTCTGCGAGAGGATCCCGCACAGAGCACAATCGCGTATTGAAAACATTGATCCTATACAGAGAACGTGCCAGAGCACTCCTTCCCTCCAACGTGTGCCCAACAGCCAGCAGGGTGGTATTGAGAAAACTACAGATTACATTGTAGCATCTGAGGAAAACACGAAAATATTGTGTTTACGACATGAAAAGCATGAGACACCTTTTGGGGACTGCAGCCAGTACAAGTCAAAATGCGGGCCCTGGCAATCGCCTACACAAACACCTTTTGTCGAGGTCATTGCTTTTGTCGTCGTTCCTTCTTCCATTCTCACCTTCCGTTTATATACCACAAAACGACGTGGAGGCATATTACACAATGACCTACCAGTTTGTTTGACAATAAAAAAATCAGATTTGTTCATTCAGGGGGACAGGGCATCAATGGAGGGAAGATGTTCGGGTGAAGGGACGCGTGTGCCTATTGGCACATCTTCCTCGGTGGCAGTGCGGATTTTATTTTTATTTTTGCTTCCAAATGGAAGCACAAATAAAAATAAAATCCACACAGAGAGAAATGTTCAGTAAAAATTACGGAACTCACAATTCGCTCACCGATTACAGAAATGACTCAGAAAATTTCAGTGACCGTATCGTAATTTTTCACAGGAGATTCAGATAAAAATTACGGAACGCTCTGGAATATATATAATTTCATATTTGAACTTTAATCAAATATTAAACTAAATTAGAAATATAACTTGTTACATTTTTTTCAACATTAAAAATCTCGGATTTTCCCACTGCAGTTCTTCAGTTGTAGATGGCCTCCCCAGTAGTGTTTTCCATCTGCATGGAGACAGAACCCGAGTCTCCGTTAGGAGACACACGAGCGAATGAGACACATCCTGACTGGTAACAATGCGGTAGCAGATTCTCACTCGGAAGAAATAAGCGCCAGTAACCGCACATGTCTCGTTTGCTCGTCGTCTCCATCCGGTCAAAATTGGTTCACATTATTTTTTCGTTCTCCAGTGACACCCACTGTCTATCCTTCCTGGATATAGCACGAGAAACCGCGCACTATCCCTCATCAAAATTCTCCGTTGGTGTAAAAATCATGTCTTCTTTGAATTCTCCTTGCGGCGGGAAAACGTCCCGAAGTAGACGGTTTTTTTCTTCTCACCACCTGGAAGGCACACATCACCTTTCGTTTGGCCATTGAGAGACGAATCTTTACAAATCGTGTGGAGATACAAATTATTGAGGAGATTGTGAAAAGACCGCGTGGTCGGAGAAAACCGCAAATCACTTCCCTCACTCTCATTCAACTCTTGTGATTTTTTTTCTGATTATGTTCACATTGAGGGGACGATTTTGAAAATTTTCGAAGACTGGTAAAATGAGTTGGAGAACTGTTAATAAAAAACTAGAAGCGAATTTTTAGTCTCAAAAGAGGACTAAATTTTTTAATTTTAATTTGGAATCCGAAGTTCTCAAGTTGAGAGGTTTAAAGGTCTTTACTTGAGACTTTGAGATCTCAATTTAAGCCTTCTGAAACTCAAGTTGAGACTTCGGAAGATCCTAATTTGAGACTATCAAAGTCTCAAGTTGAGACTTTCGAAGATCTCAATTTGAGACTTCAAAAAGTTTAAAATTCAATTTTTCACGTCAGTTCAAGACTGTTAAAATTCTTAAATTGAGACTGTCAGAATTTTCACCTTAAGACTGTTAAAATTCTCAACTTGACAATTTTTAAAGTCTCAACATATAACTATTAAAAGTCTCAATTCGAAACTTTTGAAAATTTCAATTTAAGACTTTCAAAAGTCTTAAATTTGAGATCCTAAATTTTAAGGTAAAAAGTTCGCTCTATTTTGAGACTTTAAAATGTCCCAAAAGTCGGAATTTTTTAAAGTTTCAAGGTATAACTTGCTAAAGTCTCAAGAGACAGCCAAAATCTCATTTTAAGGCCTTAGAAACCTTAAAATAAGGAAATCTTCGTTTGAATATAATTCTTGCGACACAATATCTCAACCAATCTTCACCTTCTCGAATAAAATATATAAACCAGGTGTGGCCATGGGGTGAAAAATAATTAACGCCTTTCATACACACCTCGCCCCAGTACACGCTCATTAGACGTACCGCCAACGTATTATAGATTTTATCCGCGCAACACCAATCCCATATGGAGCATCCATACATGCGTCTACAAACAATCATGTCTGAAAAGTTATAAAGCGCTAGATGCTGTCCAATAACTTTAGACTGCCATCCCTGGGCCCGGCTTCAGAGACCCCCAGGAATTATTCGAAATTTGAATATTTCACTTACGACAAATAATTAATGAGTTTCGAGTCTCAGCCAACGACTTCGTGGAGAGAAATTTCCCGTGGAGAGCCGCATGTGCCAAAGAACATAATTCAACCAAAAAAATGGAGATAGCGGGAGAATTGGTAAATAAATGAGATCCCGGACCACTAGAGATATATATGAGTGGAGTCGGAACATTATTAGTTGTTCGCATGGCTTCATGTGTATATTTCACGAAACACACGCGAGACAGGGAAGGAGAGAACGAAGGCTTTGGAGGAGAAAAGGGTATTTAAAAGCTGCAGCACAACAAAACGAAACGCCCCCAGAGTCGATTATTATCTTGCGGGGTCCACTGGAGACGGTGTATTCCAAGGCACCCGTTCACATTGTGCGAAAAACACTGCAGACCGTATGGGACCACTGTTGAGAAGGATTACGATCTTGTTCGAGAGCTGGGGAGCCTGAAAATGTAGAGTTATACACATAAAGTTTCGTCTGTATGCAACCCAATAATGGCCACGAATCTTCAATATATCGAAAAATATATCCAACTTCTCCAGTGCTCTTAGTTCATCGGGGCATAGGTTGTTGTCATTGTATACGTCTATTTCCACGCTTGATCATTAGGGCCAAAGAATGGAAGTGATGAATGATGCAAAGTAGATTTTTCTAGTTGAAGAAAAAATAGAAAAACAACATTGGTAGCCAACATTGCTCCGACATTGTCCCAACGTTGGCCGTCAACATTGCATCAACGCGGACAGCCAACATGATCTTAATATTGATAGCCAACATTGCCCCGACGTTGGCAGCCGACATTGCCCCAACATTAATTTTTTTTACATTTTAATAAATATTGGTTTCAATTTTTTTTCGACTGGGAAAAATACATCCTCCCGCATATCCCGACTCCTGAGGCCAAAATTAGTTATCTTGACCTAAAAAATTGGGAATTTCATATTTTGCGACTACAACGCCATTCGGAAGCAGAAACAATTCTCTCCGCAAAACAATATTATCTCAACCCTGTTAAATACCGAAAGCGTGAGTTTCAATGAAAAAAAAAGTCCTCCCGATAACTCAGTATTAATCATGAAATCAAAGAAGACGACTGCAACTCAGCATGGATCCATTATCGCTGATGTGGACACACAACATTCTCAAGGGTATCAAATAACCCCCGAAGACGAAGATACACCTCGCACGGTGTGTGTGCACAATTGTAGTCGTACAATTAATTAAGCCCAAAATGGTGGAGATTCAGTTTAAGTGGTTGGCTGATACATTCGCCTGCATGCGATGCTTGAAATCACCACTAAGCTCTGCAGCAATAAACGCTCAACACAGACTGGTCCACCATTTTATCTCTTGGATTCCATACAGCCACACCAACGAACCACTCCGGCCCTGTCGTTTCCATCCACCACTGGCTCTCTCCTTCTTTCGCAGCTATTTTATTCCTCTTTCCTCCTCTTCTATATACTCGCGCACGGCTCATAAAGAAGATAAAGTCACCGCCTACCAAAGGATCGCCGAAACCAGCAGCAGCTGGCGCGCGATATTTAGCCATGGCGCCGAAAAGTAGTGGGGCAGGAAGGGATAAATTCAGGTAAGATTATAATCGAAGGAGGGAGGAAGCCTAAAAATATAATACTCAACACGGTTCTCTTTTGTAGTACTGGTTGAATATTTTTCGGTTTTTAAAATAAAAATATGTTCAGGGGTTATATCGGGAATTTTAGGCAACTTGTGTTTAATAAAATCAACTTTGTATTTCGGTTGATTAAGGTATGTCCGTAGAGAGGAAGTTTTGCTGACGAGATTCCGTAGCTGTTGAAAAAAATTCCAACTAGTTGTGCTGCACAGTTTAAGAGATAGTAAATAATTAAATGAAATAGCTCTATGCATTAACACCAACTAAAAATCAATTCTTCATACAGACGAAACAATTAATATTTCTCCGAAAATCGATTTGTTAACGGTCACTCAAAAACTTGTCATCAAAATGGAACTAGTCCTGGCTCAGAAAATTGATAACAAAATGCCCTTTTGATTTTATCAGAATATGATGGGGCCGCACAATTCGTTGTTGAGTTACAGAACATCGTGGATGCGATTTGAAAGGGAAAATCGGTTTTTTCATGATTAATTGAGTTGAAAAATGATGAGAACAGCGTCATTGCTTATCAAGTTACACACTACCGTCATGAGCTTTCTATATCAAAATCTCTATCTCTATTAAACTCAGGTAGCAGTCTATTATGTTGAATACTTATTAATATTGATTCATGGTCCCGACTAACTTCTGACAGAACCTGGGTTAAACTCTGGATTAAATCCCGGCTAAACCTTGATTAAACCCCGACTAAAAACGAATTCGCGTCTTGAGAGGATCTGAATGTAGAATTATTTGACAGAACGAAATAGAAAATTTTTAATGGTAATAAGATAATAATTTAGAAAGAGAACCCATAAAAAAAATTAAATTGTCCACTTGTTTCAACGATTTCCGGAAAGAGCAATCTGCATCATAGACTATTGTGTTTAACCTCCAATAAACCCGACACGTGGAGCCATAATCTTCCATTTTTCCACAATTGCTGAAAATTAAACGCGCAACAAAATATAATGGCGGTGATTACAACGATAAATTCGATCCCCTCTTGAATTGAGTCCACCAATCATGACCATTAACCGAAGCGTCGGTGCTCACTTGTAATATATACATATATACCATCGGATAATTTCTCACGGAATGTTCAAGTTGATGATTCTGTATCCAAAGGATAATAATTCAAAATAGTGTAAGGGACGCGGAAGGATGGGGCAAAGGAGAGAGGCGCAATAATGATAATGCAATTACTGTCGATGAACTGATGTTGTAAAGCCGCTGGCACGATCTCATTAGCAGGCCATATTTTCAACATAAATTGAAACGATGTGTCGGTATATTCCTAAGGCTGCGTGGTGATTATCAGCTTTTGGGCGAAATAAATTCTCCGAGAAAAGAAAAACTAACAAAAAATCGATCAAATTTAATGATCAAATGGAGGCAAATTTACTCTGCTTCATAATGAGTGTATATTAGGGAACAGTAAAACGGCCAAATGGGCGCCTTTTTCATTTAAAAATTCTATTTTTATTCGTCAATACTTCGGATGTATTCTCACCCCCAATAATGTTTCAAATTCTGCATAAACAAAATAATTTTTCTCATCATAAAATATGGAAACAAGCAAATCGTTCCCTTTGTCAAAAGAATCATGTCCTCGAGCGTCCAAGCTTATTCAATGAAATATACGTACATCTAACCAACTTCCTCCAGTGCCATATAAGTTTGTAACTGAGGGTACTGAATAAACTTGTAATTTTGGGAAGGGAAAAGTGTAATAACAGTCTTAGTTTACCTGTCCCAAGGGGTAGAATAAATGTGCATGACATACAGGAAGGTTTAATGAAAAAAATTGTTCCTACATTGTAGAAGAGTGGCGAGTGATACATTGAACAAAATAATAATATCAAATGTCTTGGAATAAGATTTTCAAAAGTCTTAATTTGAAGCCTGAAAATCTTAAGTTGAGACTTTCTGTAGGCTTTAGTTAAGACTTTTGGAAATCAAGTTAAAATTTCCTTTCAAGTGAAGTTCTGGAATTCTCAACTTGCGACTTCGAAAAATCCAAGTTTGAGTTTTAAAAGTATGAATTTGAGACTTGAACTTTTAAGTCTCAACTTGAAACTTTTAAAAATCACAACTTGCGACTTTTGAAAATCTCAACTTGCGATTTTTAAAAGTATCAACTTGAGACTTTTATAAGTCGCAACTTGCAACTTTTGAAAGTATCAACTTGCAATTTTTTAAAGTCTTAACTTGCGACTTTTTAACGTCTCAAGTTGCAACTTCTTTAAACCTCAACTCGCGATTTTTAAAAACCTCAATTCGCAAATTTTAAAGTCTCAACCGAAAGTCTCAAATCGAAACCTTTGAAAGCATCAACTTAAGACATTTAAAAATATAAATTTGACATGTTCGAACATGTCCATTAGAGATCACAAGTAAAAATGAAGCTTACCGTTCTCGTCCTTTCTTAATATATCAATTTTTACGTCATTGTCGACATCATCACGTGTTAAAACATAGTACAACTGAACTATACTCTTACCCAACTCTGGAGACCATCTCTTCATTTCACTATCTACACGTTTTCCCTTCCCCCGTAAATATTCCCCCTAATACTTTTCTGTTTTGCTCTGTTTTCTCCC
>NW_021680376.1:488833-522037 GCF_001412515.2 Diachasma alloeum
TTTTCCCCCCCCCCCCCCCCCCCTATACGCACCGCCCCATCCGAACACGCGTATATACGCGAGGGATTTTTGCACCGGGTTTGACTAGCGGCTTGGAAAAAAAGGCCGGCCCTTAAAAAGAACTCGATATTTTTTATACTCCGACAGCAACTTGGGTGGTCCAAAATGGCCGCAAAATCCAATGATATAATATACACGATGCCTCGGGATTACTGTGTGCGAAAACGAGTCGCTATTTTCATGTTCGCGCGGATTACCTATGTATTAACTATAAGAGTGCCCTCCCTCACGTGCCAGAGATTATAACATATTAGCGGCGGTGCGTGCGTGCATTTACATATGCGAGAATTTTTCACATCATTATAACATGTATTATAATATATATCTTTATAGCTATATTTTGAGCTGAAAAAATGACAGGATTGTTTTTCCGAAAGCCATTATGTGTGAATAGAGATGAAATGCCAAACTACCAATGGGACGACTAGAGAGAGAAAGAGAGAGAGAGAGAGACAAATGCCACCCCCAGGCGACAGACCGATTTCAAAAGCGCCGATGAGAATTGACGATGAGCTTCGAGTGCCCAGTACGACTGCGATGAGTGGGAAACAAGTTTGACAAAACGATTATCGTACACACCGCATGATATTTGATTGCGGCAAATCAATCATCGCACTGATGAGCTTAATCAATCTGCAATTAATTATCAAGAAGTTTCATGATATTTTGACAGATTCAAGTATGAGGGAGATTAAATATTTTTCGTTGGGAGACTTAACAGTCCCAAGTTGACACTTTTTCAAGTCTCAAGTTGAGGCTTCCGAAAGTCTCAAGTTGAGACTTTATACATTTTCAATTTGAGCCTTTCAAGTCTCAAATCAAGACGTAAAAGTCTCAAGTTGAAAATTCTAAGTCTCAAGTTGATACTTTTTGCAGTTTCAAGTTGAGACTTTTTCCAGTTTCCAGTTGAGAATTTCCCAAGTCTCAAATTAAGACTTTTAAAAGTCTCAAGTTGAGAGTCCGAAGTCCAAACTTTCCTTTAAAAAAAAATTCATGTTGAGTTGCGAAAGTCTTGACTTGAGGCATTCAAAAGTATCACCTTGAGTCTATGAAAGTTGAAAATTAAAGCTTCCCAAAATTAAATCTTAAATTGAGATCTCAAAGTCTCGACTTGAGACTTTCGAAACTCTCAACTTAAGACTTTTAGGCTTCAAATTAATCCTTCAGACTTCCGAAAATCTTCTTCTAAGACTTTTGACATCTCAAAAAAAGGTATTATTTTTTTAGCTGTAGTATCTAATATCACACAAGAAGCGAGGAATCCAGCACTCAAATGGCGGTTTAGTGTTGGCTCATGGGTGGGCGGGGGGAGGGGGGTAGCCTACCATTTGCGGCAGTTTGCAAACTCCCTCTGAGCAATCGCGAAAACTTTTACGATCGACGAGTGCAGCATGCCGTTATTACATGCCCTTGGTTGGTATTTATCACAGAGTAGACAGAGAAACGAAAACAATGAGGCAGTGTGAAAATCCCGAGAAGAGCGGAAACCGAAAACTCAATTTTGACGAGTGAAATATAATGACAAAATACGGCAAATAATTATTACACCCGGGATGATTAGCCAAGGCTGTTTGGTTTCCTCCACAAGCTGTATGAAAGATGAGAAACAGCCCGAAAAGAGAGGGATATCCCATCAGAGGTGGGGCTGAGAGTCAAAGATGGCCGTGGGTTAATCCCTTCGGGCGGTATCTCAGAGCGTATAGTGTAGCTCTATCGTCTCCATCGATATATTAATTTATTGCGCGTGGGGTAACCTAAGAACATAACCCATGAGCCAATCGATGGCTCTCTTCCCCGAACATGCCAGACAATGAATTCATCAGAGAGATTTTTTTTTCAAAATATCGGCTCACAATGAGTGAGGAATTTTACGTGAGTGAGGGGAAATTGAAGTTTTAGTTTACAATTGAGTTCTCCTTTATACAAATGTACATCACCCCAAAAAAGTATTTTGAGACTTCAAATGATTTGAAATTATGTTTTTTAATGTCTGAGCTTGAAGTCTGAAAATCTAAAGTTGAGCGTTTTGAAAGTCTCAAGTTGAGGCTTTTGAAGGTTCTCATTTGAGACTTTCAAGCTGATATTTTTGAATGCTTGAAGTCAAGTTTCGGAACTTGACTTTGAAGAATTTTTATTTAAAGAAATTTTCTTTAAATCAAGTTCTAAAAGTCCCAATTCAAGATCTTTTAAAGTATTAACTTGAGACTTTTAAAGGTCTCAACTTGAAACTTAAAAGTATCGACTTGAGACTTGAACGTCTCAATTTGAGACATTTGAAAGTTTCAACTTCAGATTTTCTAAAGTCCCAATTTGAGACCGATAGTTTCAACATGAAATTTATTTTGTTTTGTTGCAAGTTGTAGAGTGCAATAATGCTTGAAATTTGTATGTCTTCTGCGAAAAAAAAATATTTTACACAGAAGCATATAACGGAGACACTATGTCACCACCACTATATATTCCGACAAAAATAAGAGTGTGTGTTAATACCCATGAGATAAGAAAATGCTTTCGACACCAGTGAAAAAACGATCACTTATATCTTCTTTCATATAAGCACGAGCATGGAGAACCTCTGCCCTGCATTTAGTATAATTTTGCCATTATCCCCACCATGGCCATTATAAACCTCTTGGCCCGAAGGCTATATACAATAGGAGAGCATGAAGATCACGCGGGACTCATGATCATAATGATTTCGATGATGGTCGTTCCCTCTCGTTATTACTCTTTCCTTATACACTGGTCAGTCAAATACAAGACATCGCGCGCATGTTCTTCACTTTCGAGGGTTAAGAACAATCACTCATCGTCATTACTCACTTTTGCCATACGGTTCCCTGTTCTCTCATTTATTTTATGCTTTTTTTTTGTAGTTCATTCTGAATTTAATCCTCCCCCATCCCCTCCCGCAATCAATGGGACATTTCAAAGAGTATTTGAATTTGTTGATTGAACCTGTGACAGTGAAATAGTATTCGTTCCTTCCCTCTTTTTTTAATAAATGAATAGAGTTATTGTTGCTAATAAATTAGCAATTTGCCTCCGAATGGGTTCTCTTTTTTTAATTCTTATTTCACTATTCTCTCCCTCTATTTTTTCATGTCGTAGTGCTATCATCAACTGAAATGTCATCAAATTTTTGCGTATTATTTCGTTCTGTCAAATAATCCTACATTCAGACCCTCTTAAGACTCGAATTTGTTTTCAGTCCGGGTTTAATCGAGGTTCAATCAAGGTTCAATCAAGAGGGTATTTAATTAAGAGGGTATTGTTATCAATTTTTCGAGTCATGACTAATTCCATTTTGATGACAATTTTTTAAGTGATCGTTGAAAAATCGATTTATGGGAAAATATCAATTTTTCGAATCTGTATGAAAAATGGAATTTTTTTTTGTGTCAATGAATAAAGGTTATTAAAGTCTATTCATGAAAAAATTAATGAAATTCGATAAAAAATTTGAAAAAAATTTGTCTGTCATTTTTGGTCACATGATGCTATCTCGAAAATGACGGCAATTTTGCATCTCCGGATGCAACTTGAATATAAAAAAATTCCCCTCTATCCGCATCCCTTTTTTTCCTTCCATTCCTCCATTATTTTCAATTTACCCGAGAATATCGCACATCGGGCAGCAATAACGGAACACTAAGAGGCGAAACACGTGTCGCTTGTGTTATATGAGACTAAAATCTCGAATATTAGTAACGATGGGTTGCTCGAAGGGATGAGTACCACAGCCTGTAATATCATTCTCGCCTTATCTTTTTTATTCCTACTGTACCAGACTCGATCAAAAAACCTGACACCACGTGCGACAAAGTGCTAAAACTTTCTACCACTGTGACCGCGCACTTGTGGCACCTTCTAACCAATATCAAATTAAATGTTTTTTTTGTTTTTTCGTGAAGTGTCTGACAATTGACTAATAAATTTCAACCGCTCGGGAAGAATTTTTTCTTCAACATGTCGGTGGGTATTTTTTATATTTGGGAAGGTTCTCTTTGTGGTTTGGAAACTTTCCATTTGGGAGACCGCAATTACGTTATTCTATTGAATGTAAAATGGTTCTAGCGATCGAAATACCACGTGTAGCATTCGATTACTTTCCAATCGCTCGGTGGTCCACAAGAAATGGGTTTTAAAACAGATTTTCTCATAAATCCAGTGAAAAATGGTAACGAAAAAAATAATGCATTATTTTATGATTTTAAAGGTCTTAGAAATTTTAGAAAAGTCTTAGAAATTTTAAAAAGTCTTAGTTTGAAGCCTGAACGTCTTAAGTTGAGACTTTGGAACGTCTTAATTTGAGACATTCAAAGACTCATACAGAAAAAAAATTCTTGTTTTGATATTTCAAAGACTAAATTGAGACTTTCGAAAGTCTCAAGTTAAGAGTTTCGAAGGTCCTAATTTGAGACTTTCGTCGACTTAAATTGAGACTTGAATATCTCAAGTTAAAACTTTCCGAACTAAACTTGAAATTGGACTTCAAGTTGAGTTTTGAAAGTCTCAATTTCCGACCTTTCAAGTTCCAATTTCTCGACTTTTGAAACTGTTAATTTGAGATCATAAGTCTCAAAATAAAGCTTATTTTTTTCGATGAAGACTTTTCCACAGGAAATTTCTCAGACTTCAAAACAAAATCTTGAATAGCAACCACGAGCATTGAAATATGCAACAATGCAGCGACAATCGAGTTGATTCTACAGGAAAACTTTCACCAGTTATTACCCTATTGTTTCAATTATTAGTATCCAAGGTTTCAATCATTACCCGGTGCGTCTTCATTCGCTGCGGAGAGTGCGCACGGCCGCCATCTCACGTAGGCCGAAAGCACTAAAGAATTCCGAATAGCGATCCACAGATAACTTATCATCAACTTGAGCGAAAATGAAATGCAATTATTCTTCCACCACCACTACGTAAAACAAATAAAAAATGAGAATCGCACGATTGCATAAATTATTTTTTTTTCATTTATAGATGTTGAATTTTTTTCTGTCCCATTCGACATTCCGTTTTTCAACTAATTGTTTATAATCATTCTCATTGCAAATGCAATACGACCGATAAGAATTATCTATCTCAATTTATCAGCTATTAAATTTTCATATAATACAATAAATGATTTCCTCATGTTTTAATTTCCTATCATTTCCATTATATTGTTGCGTATTTAAAATAGCCATAAGTTAACAATTTACACTCTGCTGCCTTATTGCATAATTGACGTTAATAAAAATCTTTAAAAATTACCATTAAATTATTCATTTGCAGAAGAATCAAGCGGAAGTGATAATGAAAACCCCCGTCACATTATGTTAAATAATTTCATTGGATTTTTATTCAGAAAATAAAAGATAATTTCCATGTGTCAAAATATCCGAGGATTAACGCCATACCTATATTTACATTTGTCAACAGAATATGAGATAACGAGAGTCAGCGATTATCTTACAGTACGTGTTTTTTTCAGTTTAAATGTGGCACCGAGACAAAGGTGATCACTCCCTATAGCGAAATTTGGAATATGAGGAAATTGTCGGCATTCTGCAACAGTTGGAAGTCTGTAACGATCCAGAAGTTCGATGTCAGTGTAGAATATGTAATCGACAGTGATCCACTCGTCCTGATGTGTTGTCGCTTCGAGCTCTCCATTACTCTTTGAGTGGTTGTAAACACTCTTCAATTTGAAGGGGTGACTGAGAGCACCAGAGGAGAATGTCGCATATTCACCGTCAACTATCGCAATCTTTTGATAATCTGATGATTTTATGTCCACTTCGTTCGGAACTATATGCTCAGGTGATTCTCTCTTCTCATTGCAGTTCTTTTCACGGCTGTACAACTGTAAGAAATTTGCCAATTAATTTTTTTTTATTTTTTTGACACTTTAGTTTAGGAAAAAAATTCGACAGTTTTTTTTTGAAAATCGATATTACCATCGTATGGCCATCTCCAGACCCCCGCAATCTCCTCGTCAAAACATTGAAGTGCTGGCAATTATCCGTGATGAGAAGACAAGAGGGTATGAGGGAATTGCTCAATCGACGAAATCCAGACTCCTCGAGTTTTCGCCCCTTCCCCAGGTATTCAAAAGAACCACCAGTGATGAACTGATAGACTCCTGTGAATGGCTGCAGGTTAAAGTCCCCGCAGACTATAATTGGATGATACTTTGGACCTTCTCTGGTGAGAAATGAAGAAAAAAAAGAAGAAAGGATGTGTTAGCAATATTGAGAGAAAAATACGTTGCTCTCAAATAATTCTGAGATATTTTGAGAATAGCTCACGAGAAAGACTTTAATAAGCTTCAGGAAAATAATGGAAAAAATTATTTAAAAAAAATACAAAGGAAGCAGAATATTGAAGTTATTTATAGCACAACATTCGAAGCAATCTCTCTAAATTACTTCACAGTAGTTCTCCCTCTTCAGAAAATACCATTTCAATGAAATAAATGAGAAATATCGATTATTCTTTTCGCAAGGAGCCAAAACAAAACAGATAACATCCTAGAAATCCATCCCCAAATACAAATTTTATTTATATTCTTAAAAAAGGCTGAATTAACCAAAAGTTCACTTTCCCAAAGTTGATTTAACCATGTTTTTTTCTATTTATGAAATAATCAATTGTTGTTCGTATAATATGACAATCATAATGATCATTACCTCGTATTCTCAATAAACGAAAGCCTCTCCACTTCAGCAAAAAGTACCTGCGTCTGTGCAAGTCTCACATCACTCCTTTTCGGATTATACAGCAAGTGTGTCGTGGATATGACGATGTGGGTTTCAGGGCATTCCTTAAGTGAAAATTTAGCAACAATTCCCACATTATCTCTGTTGAGAATGTCCGAGGAGGTCTGATGGTACTCCACATGCACGTAATCCACCAATTTCAACTGACTGCGACGAAATAGAAGCAGCAATCCATCCCCCGTATCGTTTGTGCGTTTTTTATAGAGATAATCAAACCCACTTGTCTCGAATGGCAACAAAAATTCTTCTAGATGATCGAGTTGCATCTCTTGAATGCATATTACCTGTGAAATAATTTACCCTGTGCTGTATCCAGTAGCAAAGCGGTGAAATAATTCAAGTCGACTTAGCTCCTGAGTTTTCGAGGTCTTTTGATATCTCTGAATCGAAGGGAGATATCGGAGTTTTCGTAATGATTTGCCAGAGATTTTCGTCTTGAATTTCACTGCACGGATCGTTGAGTCTCAAATTTAAATTCGATAATTGTCTTTACACTGCACTGGATAATCTCTTAATATCGAATATAACACGTTGATTACTACGTTTTACTCGGTGGAGGGGTTACGATGATACGAAATTTGGATTGAAACTCTAACAGCGACGATTGTTCTGGAATAGGTGTAAACTATTCAACTGGTAGATTTGAAATTCAATAAATGAGTGTTATGGATCGATTCATACTGAATTGGAAAAGAAACTCTTCGATTGCCCATATTATACTAATCAATAGGTGATTCTCTGACTAATAAATGTATACTCTTTGTTTAGTAGATTAACAATGAGGGTCTCGTGGGTCTCCTCCTGGCCTGATCGTTTATTTACATTCGAACTCTTTCGTTAAATGCGAAATTAGACGATGAACTCTCCTTGAATTTCCTCGCGAGTTACTCGATAGAATACTAAAATCTCGTTACGTTTCAAACAGACTTTTTGCAGCTATCAATTTGCTTCACAAAAAAATGTTATTCCAAGAATATTGCTATCTGCCTTAGATATCGAGATATTCAGTGAAAACTGACCAAAGTCGACTTGAACTGTTTTACCGCTTGGCTGCTGACTTTATCCTCTCCATTATCATTTTTTTCAATAACGCATTTCAACTGACATTAGCTCCTGCTTCGATGATTTCCTGCTGAATAAGTGGCTTTCGGCATTCCCAGCTCAGTGCATTTTTGTTATGGTATTTGTACAAGTACGAATGTGTTTCCAGTAAATTTTGGGCTAATATATTGTACGTTAATAGTCGAAGGATAAAGTCACTCTCTGTATTGGTTGACGAGATTCCTGTAATTGAACCAAAATTAAGTGTAATCATGGCATTAACTAAGGATATCCAAGTACTTTGGCTATTTTTCAATCTTCCCAACTAAACTATTGATTGATAAAATAATTCAGAATTCGAATGTTTAATTGACGATTAATTTAATGATTAAAAAAATGCAGAGTAAAATTCACCAATCGCCCAGTTGAAAAAATTACGTTTCCGAAAGTTTAAACAATTCCAATGATTCATTTATAAACAACGAACATTGAAAAAATAATTACTCTCTGCAAATTGTGATTTGAATAACGCTGAATATTCATGATTGTTTCAATTTTTCTCACGCAATTCGCTTGACAAATTTGACGATTGAAAATTGCATGCACCAAACTATAAAAACACTTGGATATCCTTTAAAAAAATACATGCAGAATATAAATTACCATTTCCAACAGATTTCCACTGTCGCAGCTCTTTGTAATTTTTCCTACTCATTCCATACTGAAGACTCGCCATATTCTGCACAAAATTATTGGACATTTGACAATTGGACGACTCATTCTGGGCAAAACACAAGTCAATAAACGGCTCCATTGTATTCCCCTGCTCCTCTCCCTCGCCAGAACTAAATTTTGACCTCAACAAATTGATGTACGTGGAGTAGAGTGCCTCCGGCACAGATGCACACTTACGAAGATTACCAAGCAGCAAATGTTTGAAAGGTATTTCCGACATATGAAGAATCTGTAAAGTCACGATTGTAAATTTTTATTAATACTCGAAGGTCGTATCTGTGGACAAAACAGAAATATCAGCACTAATAACGATGATAATAATGACAATGGGGGTCGGGAAAAATGGGATAAACGTGCGTATTGTACCGACAAATGGGTGAGAATGAGCCAGGAAAAGAGATGGAATGGGTCATACGATCAGATGCGATGTGAGAAAAAAAATTGCGTCCCGAGGTGTTTAGAAGTCGTCAATGTCACGAACGCAACACTGACTGACACACTTGCCACCGTAATGACCCTGATGGAGCGTAAAAACAAGAACGCGGAGAGGGAATATCAGGGTGTTTGTTGACAACAGCATTGTTTATTGTCGAGAGAGTAAAATGGCAGTGATGAGCTGGGATTTTTTATTCTCGTACGTACCTTTAATGCCTGGTGCAGTGTACCAATGTGGACGTAACGACAGACTACATTTGCTAAAGGCACAGTTGTCACTAGTTTACACCCTGCGATCATTTATTATCCGAAATTTGAATTAACGTATCACCAGGATTAGCCGTTCCATCAATGTGGGTTTTTCGATTTTTTTTTTTGGGCGGTCAGAGGGTGAGAAATTGCGGGCAATTTGCGCAATTGTCAATTTGTGTTCTCCATTGTGAGGAGATTAATCGGTTTGTGATTTGTCTCGTGATCTTTGCGGGGCATTTGCTGCGCGGGCGAGGGAATTTTGAGGTTAGGGGACAGACTACCCGCTAAGGTCACACCGTTCCGCCGAAATTTCACGGCGAGTTCCCGCGCCAACTCCGGGTATTCTCGATATTTCGAAATTGATAGGCAACGGGTGTTGTTTTTTTAACTGGCGAATGTTTGAGTTTTGGGAAATGGACGTTCGAGCGACTGTTGGGGAGACCTCAGAGTGATCGCGAGAGATCCATTTCCTCAAAATGCTCGTTTCTCCGAGCAATTGTTATCTATTTCGGGTGGGACAATGAGGGTGGGAACAACAATGTTGAGCAATTGTTGAACGTGCCAGAGGTCAAGTCACGGTACAATACCTTTCAGACGACGATGGTAAATGCGCTTTTGTTGTTATGCCATTCATTTTTCGTCTTTGTTGTGTATTTGGGTGACGAAAATATGGAAAAATTACGTTTGTGTGGCCACTTGGGCCGACAATTCTCCCGTAAAAGTTCATGGAATGACACTGTTTTGCTTCCGAATGTATGAAATTGAATTTTTTTTTTTCGAATGTAGGTATTGTTGAGGGCTATCGATCGCCATTAATTAAAACTCAATTCATCGATTAGTTTTTTTAATTTTCCAATTTTTTTGAAAATCGGTGGGCCCACGATAACTAAAAAAATGTTCGGAATTGGTTGAATGGCGGCTTGAAATTTTTTTTTTGTAAAAATCGCAAAAATGAACTTCTTCCCCTTCTACTACCCTTGTTCCCACTTGTTTTTCTTCATTGAAATCAACAAATATTATTGTACGATAGAATAAGCTGTGCAAAATAATAAAAACATTCTTTTTTGCTTTATCTCCAATATTTCTACTCTGATAAACAAAATTGAATAGAATAGGACAGCATAATAATTCATTCCGTAAATTTCCAGATGTATGGGTCCTTTTATTACATGAAATTAAAAATATCAACAGTAATAATACAATATAACAATACGAGAAGAGATGTTTTTTAAATTAATGGCACGATAACAGTTATCATGCAATTACGTGAATGATCAATCCCCAACAAGTGAACCGAAATAAAAAAATCGTCCAAAAATAAATCTTAAATGTCTCCTAAAATTCTCTACTTATCAATTTCTATAAAAAGCGCATTCTCACAAATTCACGAGCACATACTTTTCTTCACATTTGAACATACGGTAGTAGTTATTACTTGAGATAAAACGTTTGAGGAATTTCAAGATATGACTCATTAATTCTTCCGGAGAGAAAGGCACTGAAATGATGAGTATCTACTTCGAAGCAATACCAGAGGGTCTCGAAGAATAATATTCCCACAGCCTCATTGAATATCTATTCACCATCGGCGGGCTTTGCCGAGATTTTCAGGGTATGAAACAGCCAACGAAGTTGATGATTTCAATCAACAATCAGAGATCCCGGTGTATGCTGAAAGCAGCACCGAGGCCCCAGCTCAACTCGTGGCCGTCGTACTTCTTGTACAGCTGCAAGAGAACATTTTTCATTTTAAAGTCACGAAAATTCAACAACGAGCTAATGAAGAACAGAGGATTCCGGGGAATTGTTCCTTGTTCACCATTCTTCTCTTTTCCTTACGTTTAATTTAGTTGAACTGTCAAGTCCGAAACAGTCCTCCAATAATACATAAATATACATCATGTCCAGGCACGCGAAGGGCTGATCTGCATTTGGATAGTTGCAAACATCAACAGTTCCGTTGTAAAAAGTACTGAGTGTTATCACACCACCTTTGAATGGATCAATCAAGCCGGCCTGAATATGCAGGAGAAACACAATAACATAAAAGTATGAATGAGAAAATTTGCAGAGAATAGTTGCAATGATATTGTAAAGTACGGGGCCCATTTAATGATAAATGACTTTATTAAAAGAATTGGGGAAAAATGAGAGATAAACGAGTGGAAAATGGCATTTTTTGCTGAAGTTTTGTCATTGTCCAAATTTAAACTTTAGATTTTTTTTGTTATATCGCCCCAGTATGTAACAAAGTTTTTCTCCAATTATTCGCTATTGTTTATAAATGAGAACAGCAATTCCTGCTTTTTCTACAAAAAAAGAAATTCATGTCCGAAAGGAAATAAATTATTGGCATGACTCTTCGAGAAAAATCTCCCAATTATTTAGAATAAAGGAAAAATATTCTTCCGAGGAGAATTACCTCAGTGGCACGATCAAAGTAATAAGAAATCCCGTAGATGTCCCGTTTCCTCAACCCGACAGGTCGATCCTCAGCACCGCTGACAAACTTCTTAACAAGATTCTTGCAGTCTTCAACCCTCACAATGGGCCTCTTCTCATCCGCCCCAGCATAATTCTGTGTCTTCACAATTTTATAAGACCCATTGACTGGGCCCTTGACCATGTAATTCCGCCCCCCATAACTCCACTCAGTCGCAATAATAGGATTAATGCATTCCGATTTAACTTGAATAATCCCAGGGACATCCGTTTCCTCAGCGTTTAGATCTAATGTTAAAATGGCCCTTCTGGCCGCCAGCACACCCATGCCCAAGTAGCTATGAGTGTAAAGGCTCAAATTATGGCTAAAAGCATTGATCGTGTAAATATGATTATCAAGTTTCCTCAAATCCTCTTCATCAGGCACATAAGTAACTTGGGTAGACCCACCCCCTAGATCTAGTACAGCCACGGTGCTTCCAATATTGTGCGAGCTCAGACGATTCAGCAGAAAATTGACAGTGAACCACGCGTAAATTCCCTCGTCAACGCCTCCCATCAGCGATACGGCGTTATCAGTGATGAGAAAGCCGGAATTTCTGAAGTAATTTCTGCACTCATCGAGAATAAGATGAGCCTCTGCTTCAGGCAGCAGCCTCAGTCCAGCAGTTGCTTTCAGACTCAGGGGCGTCTGCGACCAGGCGTCCTCTGGAATAACAGCTTTGGCTCTTTTAATCAATCTCTCCAGAGATTCGATCATGTTCTTGGCATTAGTGTAGCTGCTCAAACCCGGTTTTATCTCTTCGAAGAACTCATTGTCCAGAATGAGATCTCCGTTGATGATGGAGGAGTGAAATGTGAAGGCTAGAAGACGAGTGCCTGTCGATCCAGCATCGATGATCGCAATGTAGCGATACTTCTGGAGTTTTAGAGAGCTTGCTATGCTGTCGATGGCGGACGAACCGAATCTCGTTGTACTGAGATCATTGGCTATTGCTAGGTATCCCAGAAACAATATTCCCAGGATGAACAACAGCATTATTGGTCTGCGGGTCAGCTGGCGGGAAATTTTCTTCGGACGGAGGGCCGGTGCGTTTGACGAATCATCGTCGGTTCGAAGCTGGAAAGGAAAAAAGGAAGTTGGAGTTGAAGAATTCTTTGCGGTGGCCCAACGTTTCCAGGGAAGACCTCAGCATAGCTTCTTCATTATTCCGACGTACTAAATCATTACGAATCAAACAAATTAAAAACCGGAAACATATATTCTTCTAACTCTTCCTTTAACTGTACTTGCACTCTTATCTTCTCAGTCTGCATTCTGCTATGTCAGTTAACTATAGTTTAACTATTGTTATTCTGTTTTTGGTTATTGTTAAGCTCTCAGAGCTCTGGTTTAATTCACTTAGAATTTCACTTGAATTATTTTTATTTTCTACTCACAGTACTTAGGGGAGGATGGGGCAAAACGGCCCCCCTTCAATCGTCAATATTTTCCGATTCAATAATCCGATTGGGATGAGTTAGAGCTCGTTTTGAAGAATGAAAAATTATCTTCAAAATGAAGTTGAAACTGGGAATTTTCACAATGTCATTCACAAGTTATTGACAATTGAAGGGGGGCCGTTTTGCCCCACCCTCCCCTACTTATGTTACTTTGTTAACTATTATTAATTATTTGTTGTACAGCTATTATTACCGCTATATTCTATTGACTTCTTACGGTGTCATTTTGTAAGACAAAACTTACAGTAAATAAAGTCTATCTATTTATAACTAATGTAAAATAATGTAATATAAAAATAATATAAATATAAAATATAAATATAAATATAAAATATAAAATATAAAAATAATATAAAATAAGTCGGGGGTATGGCCGAGTCGGTAAGGCGTCCGCCTACAACGCCAGAGGTCCTGAGTTCGAAACCTGGCACCGGCGAATTATTTCTGGATTATTTGATTTAGTTAAATAATATAAGGACACCATTAAGAATGTTGGAAATGAAGTCATTGTATTCTGATCATTCACTTGAAATACTGTCGTAACATCGTAGCATACAAGTTACCAGTTGAGTAAAACAAAATTCAATCCCAAGGATAAATCAGTGTTAATTCAAATGGGGCTGCAGGATAAATAAAAAATTATTCTTCGGGTCAAATATTGAAAAATTATGACTTGTACGATATAATTGACCCCGATGATAAATTTTACCCTGGGGTTTATTTGGACAACAGGGCTTGGTGCAACCGGGCCACAAAAATTTACATTTGATATAATTTTTGTATATAAATCAGGCCAATTCCATGTATAGAATATAATTTTCAGAATACATATTTTTCCGTATGAGAGTTGGTGCACGAGTGCACTAGCTCAATTGATAATGAAAATAAAAAATAACAAGAATATTTTTTTTTCTCACGTCTAAATATCATCAACATTGAACCACGTGTACACAACTCCTGATAGAGATAATTTGATACATAAATTTTGTTCGATCAAAAACAAAATGTAAAGACCCAATAGGATGCACATGTGACTGAATAAATTAAATTATAATAATATACTTCAGAATCACAATGTATCTCCCACAGATAAATATAACCTAAAAATCCACTGAAAATTATTATATTCCTCAATTATTTATTATAATACTATAACATGAATGCTTACAGGCATATATTGCATGAAGCCAGGCTTACAAATATTTTCCTATTGCCTCGAAGGAACTGATAGAATACTGATGCTGATACGATGGGATAAGATGTGCTTCTTCACGTTTGACATCATCACTAGACATCACATTCTATATATAACAGAATGTCAGTAGTCACGTGGTCCACGTGGCCACCGCGAATAGTCAAACAAGATGATGGAATAAAAAAAAACAGTTTTATCTTATCGTGGAGATGTCTCTATAACGCGGACTACTCGATGTTTTCCGTTACTATCAAGTGATTAAAGTGCATTCAACTGAAGAATAGTTGTTAATTGAATGATTGTCGACCTGAAACTAGAATTAGTGTATTTGTTGGAGGAAATAGTTGTAGAAATAACATAAAAATTAGAAAATTTCCAAAATGTCTGCTGTGGCTGGAGAAAATATAAGCCTATTTGGACAGGCTATTATTCAAATAGGGGCTGGTGGTTCCGCTGGTTTCGTCGAAGTCTGCGTCATGCATCCCATGGATCTGGTGAAGACTCGAATGCAATTGCAAGTCAACTCAAGTGTCAAAAATCCTGGGTATTACACAGGTGAGACTCCGGATAAACTTGAGTATAAAAATTTATTGTAAAAGAATTTGAAATGTTTTTCAGGGGTTCTAGATTGTATGAAAAAAATGTACATACATGAGGGGTTGGGCTCATTCTGGAAAGGCATAGTTCCACCGATTATCGCGGAAACACCCAAACGGGCTGTTAAAGTAATAAAATTGTTTCATGTACTTATCTCGGTTTATTGATGATCATTATTGACACACGCTGTATTTGCCTTTGCTCCAGTTCTTCACGTTTGAGCAGTACAAAAAATGTTTTTTGTGGGGAGCTAGTGCACCGACACCGCTGGTAATGCTGAAGATTCTTATCGTTAACGCTCAGAAAAATGAGATCTTGTTTTAAAAATGTCAAAGGGCTTAAAATGAGATTTTCAAAACTCTCAGCCAATAAAAAAAATTAATAGAAAAACCTGGCGAATGCGAACTTTCTATTAGTTTTTGGGCGATTCTATTGATATTTTCAAAAGTTGATATTCTATAGAGAAGTCAATAGAATTAGATTTTTCTATAGAATTTCTTCGGCTCAAATTTTCTATTTTTTGTTTAATTTTCTTCATGAAGAGAGAATAAAAATAGAATGAAAAGTTGGAAAATTTGAGCCTCAGGAATTTAATAGAAAATATGTTAATAGAAAGTTCAATAGAAATCTAATCGAATTCTAGCAAATTCGCTAGGTTTTTTATTTAATTTTTTCGTGCGTGTCAACTTCAGAATTTTGAAAGTCTCAATTTGAAACATTTAAAAATCTCAATTTAAGATCGTAAGTCTCAAAATGAAGTTTGTTTTTCTTGGATGATGCATTATAAAATAAATTATTTTAGACATTCGCGCTCGCGGGATTCTGCGCGGGAGTAACCGAAGCAATATTGGTAAATCCATTTGAAGTTGTGAAAGTACAGTTACAGTCGAACCGCGAAAGACTGAAAAACACCCCATCAACGTTAGCCGTAACACGAGCCATCATAAGAAAAAATGGTCTAGGACTTGATGGTTTGAACAAAGGGTTATCAGCAACTGCTATGAGGAACGGAGTGTTCAATTCTTTCTATTTTGGATTTTATCACTCGGTTAAAAGCTACATACCTGTCAATAAAGATCCTTGGATGGAATTCTTCTCGAAGGTACCAATTTAAATCGCAAAAAATCATAGTGTCTTTAGATTACCCGAAATATGCCATTATCACGCTTGATTTTTCTCAACTGCTTCAAATATCATAATAGCAACACCTTTCTAGGGCCATTATACAGTCATGAATAAATATAAATGAATAAATGAATAACTGGAGCAGAAAAACACTGGTCTCCGGTAATAATGAAGGAGTCAATGCCATCATTGTTATGGGGAGCTGTCGATTTGATGTATTTGCTTAAATAGATTAACATTTTACATTACAATGTCGATAAGAAAAGTTAAATAATTATATGAAATAAAATTGTCCTGATGAGTGCATTTAGCACTTGAAACGTTGGCAAAGGATTCAGAATAAACTGATAGTTTTGTGCATATCATGACCGCATAATGGCCCTAGGAAGGTGTTGTTATTACGAAATATGCCGCACTATTTCGAAAATGAAAATTCATCAATAAAAATAATATTCTCAGGTGGGTCTAGGATTCATTGCTGGAACAACAGCTTCATGTCTGAATATTCCCTTCGACGTGGCGAAAAGTAGAATACAAGGTCCTCAAGGAGATATCAAGTACAAGGGAACGTTGAGGACAATAAAAATTATTTACCAGAGGGAAGGGTAAGTGAAGAGTCCGATGGGGATTGTTATTATCAGAAATTGAATATTAAATAATTTTTTTAAAGTAAATGACATTGACTGGGGGGATTGGAGGGAAATGGAAGGGAAAAAATTAATGCGAGGATCCCACATCAATTGTAAATGCCCTTTCTCATTACTTTAACGTATTTCTAGATTTTCAGCCTTGTACAAGGGGCTACTGCCAAAGGTACTTCGATTGGGCCCTGGGGGAGCAATAATGCTCGTCGTCTACGACTACATGCACGCCTTCCTCTCATTTCACATGATCAATTGAGTTCTACTCTTTACAATTACACATTATGAAAAAAAATAAAGAATAATCCATCTCGATCTTCATCTTGTACGTTATTTATAATTTATCAAGAATATACACATGTAGATCGTTGACCCAAAGAAAAATATCAGTCGTCGAGTAAAGAATCCAGCCATTTCTCCAAGTCAATGGACTTCGTTGGTTTGGCAGCATTCTTTCCTTTTGAATCTGCATCATAGATTAATATTTTTTAAATATGTTTAGCATAAGTGAAGTAGAGATTTGACTAGACTCATTACCTTCAGCAGCACGCGAATTAGCAGATGGAGCACTCGCAGGTAATAGCCGCACAGGCTCTTTCAGTGACAACAAAAAATCAAGATCTTCCTCCATGGTTTCAGTAGTGTTAACATGCTGTTGAGTTGCTCTAAGACTCTTACTTCTAGAATTTTTATCCTGACGAGCTTGTTCATCGATTTTTGACTGCTGTGAAATGAGAAATGACTCCATTTCCTTGGCATAATCTTTCCTAGCGAGCTCCGCCGATGAATTAATCAATGTGAGCTCGTCCTTCTGTAAATGTAGCAGTAGCAATTATTTTCTATCAACTACCGTCGCCCTTTTCCGTGTCAGATTCGATATTCCTTTATTCAATTAATTGTTTATAATCATTCTCAAAACAATACGACCGATGAGAATCATATGTTCCAATTTATCAGCTGGTAATTTTTCATATTACAATAAATGATTTGCTCATGTTCTAATTCCTATGTTCACTGAATAAGATGTCAATCATAATTACAATTTGTCATTTCGCGTTGTCAGCTCCACATTAAATTTAAAACTTCATTTGGAATATTGAGTCACAGCTTCTTTTTATTCATATTAGAAATTTTTTATTTGGATATTAATATTATTTGTTCAAAGTGAAAAAATCGATCATCATTTTCACTATATTGAATTCAGATTCTCCTATCCTTGACGTAAAAAATGTGAGATAATCTCATAATTCTAGCTATTAACTCTAATCAACTTTGTTCGAAGAAAGCCTTAGTAACCGCAATATTAAGAAAGTAGAATTATTCTATTTTCCTCTGACCTACATGATGTGGACAATTATGATTGGTTTGTTCATGTTCCATAGAATGGTATTCAATTCTCTTTTGTTTGTTAGGCGGGCTTCATGAAAATTCGACACAAGACGATTGAATTGATGATTGATTGATTGATGAAAATCGCCTTATTTTCTCCATTCGTTCGAGATTTTCTCCATGCTTTTTTTAGAAAGGATAATACTGAGTTATCACAGTGCTTACATTGAGATATTTCTCCTCGACGGTCACATATTCATTGAACGGAATGCAGTTAAATATCCTCGATAATTGATTAACATCAACCGAGAAATAGTCATTGAATTGAGATGCATCCCAAGTCCACTTTTTTTCACTTTTAAACGTGAAAGACGAAGTGGAAACCGGTGCATTCAAGAGTTCTTCAAAAGCCTTGCCGCTCTCGGGTTCATCGTCATCGCTGAGCTCAGCGAATCGACAATCCAGTTGGGATAATAATTTATTTGAAAATTCGTCATGGCTATCATAATCGCCATTGCTTCTACCGTTGGACTTGTTCTTCTTCGATTCTGCTGCATTACAATTCGGCCCTTTTTTGTGTTGTTTGTGATGAGCTTTTTTATGCTCGCTTCGTTTAAATTTGCTTCTATTTCTGGAAATAAAAATCGAAAAAATGAATCGAAATGAACAAGTGTATCAAGTTTGAATTGAATCATTAATATTATTAAAAAATTGTACTTGCGATTGTTTATGCGACGAACATGAATCAGAATCCATTTTTATTATATTGGTGATAGGTGATGATTGCAGATGATCCCAACCTGTCGAACATATTGTTGTATTTAATTAAGAAATAATTCAGGATGAATCGAAGGGGCGCATTTATTGATCGTTCTTCAGAATCAATCATAGAACAAAAGTGAATCACGCATGACGTTATTTCCAAACATTAGAGAATGACAATCAACTTTCTTTTTATTTTACAAAAGAGAGGACGAGGATAGATTAAACCATTCGATTCCGTAACAATATTATTATTATTATTCGATGGATTTATTAACTATCGGAGTGTCAATAAGCAGAATAACCTCATATTTTGGAGGAGAAAAATACAGGATAAGGTTATGATCACATTGGCCCCTCTCAAACTCACCTATAATAAAACTGAGATGATTGTGCACCGCAGAGTTGCCCAATCACCAATCACATTCTTGTCTCCCACCTCCAAACCAAAAACAATCTTCTCGCTCAGTCTGACCGTAACCGCAGTATAGATTTAGATACCCCTGGTAAACATGGCGTCAGCTTTGGAGTCGATGGTTGTTGATGATAAACAATTGCCTGAAAAACCAGTGGACAGAGAAAAGGTACATCATAAACTAATCCAATTAATCTAATCTAATAAATTAGTCGAACTAATTAATAAGTCTTATAATTATTTTATAATTCTTCTCATTTTTCTGGGAATTATTCCATGAATCGAGGACTTAACCTCTCATTCCTGGGGGTTTGTTTACATCAGAGTGAAGATATTCAACAAAATAATCGACGCAAATATTTATTCATTACCAAAATCTTATTTAAGCCATGAACAATGAAAGGGTTTAGTCGATTGGATAATTTTTTCAGACATGTCCACTACTTTTACGAGTATTCTGCAACACCGGTCGCCACCACAACATAATGGACTACAGTCGTGGAAATGTTCCATCAAATGAGCTACAAATTTACACGTGGATGGACGCTACTCTCCGAGAAATAACCGGTTTAGTTAAGGAAGTTAATCCTGATGCCAGGAGTAAGGGAACGTATTTTGATTTTTCACTTGTTACTCCGGAATTGAGGAACTCTGGGTATAGAATGAGGGAGATTGGAGTCACATGTTCTGGACAGAAAGGAGCTGATGATAATAAAACATTGGCTCAAGCAAGGTATTTGAAAGATTATTTAAACAGATGAGAAATTTGATTTTATCTCATTAAAACAGAGTTGAAATAATTTTATTCAGAGAGGAATTCCCTGAATTAAAATAATTCAATTGGAATTTTTTTTTTCATTTAGAAATATTTGATGAATAATCACGTCATTTATCTCTAGGTTTACGATCGGCGATTACCTGGACATTTCCATCACTCCCCCAAACAGAATGCAGCCAGCAATTAGACGAGGCGGTCCTCGCCAATACTGAAAAATCCCTCAATTTTTTATAAACTCCCAACGTCCAAGAGAAAAACAGTGAAAATTTACTCATAAATCACACAATTCTTTATTTGTAAACGCAATGAAAAAAATTTATATACAAAAGATCACATTAAATAACGCATTTTAAACCGGAAGTGAGATAAAAATTTCTCAACCTAAAAAAATGATAATCGAAAACCGAATTATTGAGCATTGACCAGGGAATACTGATTATTGAACACCAATTCACACGAAATTTTTTAAAAATTCATCAAGTGATTGAAGACATCGAGAAGGAAGAACACATTATATAAATATTCATGGTCTCATCTGTATCAAATGGAACCAGGAGGAAAATTATCGTATCCATAATAAACCCTTTTTTGTCACTGAAAAATTCCTTTTAAGCGACTGCTTGCACCTGACCTCCCCGACTCCCATTAGTCTCATAGCAAGAAATATAATTCGAATTTTGGATGGAAGAAAAATCGAGTCAATTTTCCCCCAATTTATCACCGCGACACAGCCCTTCAGCTCTAAAAATGCAAATGAGACAATCTTTTTAAGCTTCTCACCCTCAAAAAAATTGAGAACGCTCCCCCCTCATTCCACCGACTTCCAGAGAGCCTTCACTTTTTCCTCTTATCGCAGTCTGTCTTCTGAATAATAAGTTTGTTCCTCTGTCTGGTGACTTTGGTAGTGGTAGTTGCAGCACATGGACCTATCTGTTTAAACTCCTGCTGAGAGATCCTCGGCGGACTAGTGGTCCTAGCAACCGCCGATCCCCTGAACAGTGTCTCCAGATCCTGCACCCTCTTCTTCAAGAACTTGTTCTCCCTCCTGTACTTGACCATCTCCGAGTCCTTATCCTGTTTCTCATAGCTGGAGCTCCCAGTCTCATCCGCAACACTCCTAAACATCATATGCATCTTCTGCTCGTGCTGCTCCCTCAAGAATATCATCCTCCTCTCGGCCTCGACCTTCGAGTGCTTGAGAGAATTACTCAACTCCCGATTTATGATATCCAACGACTGAATCCTCGCCTCAGCATCATTAAGCTGCATCTCGAGACTCCGTCCCGCCTCCTTCAGATCGATAACCTTGTTAAAATACTTAGTAAACAACTTAACAATCTCATCCAGACTCAGCATGGACAACTGCCTCATAAGTACCATCTCCATATCCTCCCTCTTGCAGTTCTTGACATCGAAGCACTTCCTCCCGCAGATCTTCTCATTCTTCTGCTCAATCATGACATCAACCACCTCAATAGCCTCCCCACACTCCAGCCTCTTCCTCTCCTCCAAAGTGCTCAAAGTATTCTCCTTGAGCTTCGAGTCAAGATTGCACTTCTCCTCGGAGAGTCGTTCCTTCGTCTTCCTCAAATTCTCGATCTCAATCCTCAGAGCAGCCTTGGAGTCCACATCGTCCGCCCTCTCGAGGTCCATCGACTTCTCCTTGAGTATATGATCCAAATGCGAGATCCTGACTTCCAGCATGTCCTGCTTCTTGTCCTCACTCCTGTACCTGGCGCTCATCCTCTCGTCCTCACTCTCCGACTGCATCTCCTTGAGCTTCGACGCCGTCAGATTGTACTTCTCCTCCAGCTCACGAATCTTCCTCTGGTCCTCAGCGACCTCATCCTCCAGCTGATTCTTCCTCACCTCCTCCTTCCTCAACTGCTTCTTCATCTTCTCCATCTGCTTCTTGGAGGAGTTCAACGAGCTCTCGAGCTCCAACACCTTCTTCGCCGAATCCCCAGCGATCTGCTTCATCATCTCGATATCCCGCAATCTCTGCTCGTAATGTATCGCCATGTTCTTGTACAACTCAATCTCCCTCCTGTGCGTCGTCTTCTCCTCGTCCCTGTAGAGAGAATTCTCCGCGTGTGCCAATTGCGTTCTAGTGTTGTAGTACTGCTCCTCAAGCTTCGACCTCTTCCTCTGGAACTTCTGCTTGGCACTCGTCCGCGCCTCCGAGTTCTTTATCATATCCGCGATGAACTTCTCCTTGATCTTGATGGTCGTCTCCAGCTCGCCGATCCTCTTCTGGGCGCCGTCCAAGTCCGACTGGATCTTCTTCACCTGCGTCTGCTTAGCTTCGTTGTTCAAGGTCAACGTCTTCAGGGTCTTCATCGGCTCGGGCATTTCGTAGCTCTTCAGCGGCTCCAACAGCAGATCCTGGGAGTTGTCGAAGGCCTCCTGGTTGTCGTTAACACCCCTGAACCCTCGCCCATTGTCCAAATCCTCCTCGTAGGTTTTGCCGCAGGGCTTGAACGCCCCGTTGAAAGCTATCACTTCGTTGCACATTTCCGATCCTGGCAGCATCGAGTTCCGCCTGGAGTTGGCGTTCCTGATCGGCGTCGGCTTGATCAGCGGCACGTAGTCATTGTTGTTGTTGACAGGATGAGCATTTCCGGAGATTATCGTTAGGCCCTTCTCCTGGAAGCCGTCGTCGATGGCGTCTATCAGTCTGTCCGTCTCCATCTTGAGTTTGTTCATGCACTCGTCGAGCTTCTCCAAGAAGTCCGGATTGTCCGAGTCACCGTCGCTCTGGTCGTCGTCCTCCGACATCTCCGTGTCGCTCTCGGTGCTGCCCTCCGATGTGTTTTGGAACTCCATCCGCGCTTCCGACTCGTCGGTCCTCTCGTCTGTCTCCGTCACCTCTTCGATTCGCTCTAGGGATCTGCGGGCGTTCTCCGGGTAGCCTGGAATGCTTGCTGCGTCGTCGCTCGTTATGCACTCCTCGTACTCCTGCTTCAGGCACAGCCACTGCTTTATTTGGTCTTGCTCGTTGTGGGGGAGAATGTCGGAGGCGACGAGCTTGCTGAAGAGGCCCTCGGCGTTGGAGACGAGCTTCGACCACTGGGTCGCCGCGAACTCCAGGCGGAATATGTCGGCGCTTGGGCTGCGGTCGCCCGACGTGGCCGAGGTCAGCGTGTCGTGGGTCTCGTCGCCCGTCTGCTCGCTGTCATCCTCGGGGTTGTTCAGACGCGCACGGTAGGACGCCTCGATGTACTGGGTGTACATGCGGTGGTTGTCCAGGGGGTTCGGGAAGGGAATCCACGAGTTGTAGTGCATCATCGTGAGTGATCCCTATGGAAGTGCACTGGAAGGAAGGGGACATTCTTTATTCCAGTATTTTTTTTTATTAATAGTATATTTCGTAACGAGTGCAAAAAAGTGTTTTTTGGCGAGTGGGAGGTTTATATCACGAGCCGAAGGCGAGTGATATAATCCCACGAGCTAAAAAACATTTTTTCACGAGTTACGAACAATATTTTTCATCACAATGTGGCGGAAATTGGACTTTTAGGCACGCGGAGCGTGCCGAAAAGTTCACTTTTCGTCACAGCGTGATGAAAAATATTTTTCATCACAATGTGGCGGAAATTGGACTTTTAGGCACGCGGGGCGTGCCGAAAAGTACACTTTTCGTCACAGCGTGATGAAAATGTTATTTTTTTTATTTGAATTTTCTTTTTTTTATATCGACTTTTTTTTATTGAATATGTTCTATTGAACATTTCAATAGAATCGGCCAAAAATTAATAGAAAGTTCAATAGAAATCCAATAGAATTTTCTAACGAATTCGCTAGGTTTTTCTATTAAATTTTTTCATGGGTGTTAATAAACGATAATCAGCAAATACTATGAATTTAATCAATTGCTTCAAGGTGTTGCATTCTGCTGGCCTCGATGAATACTAGTCAAGTGAAATTTGACAGTCGTTCCATTGGAGAATGGCCCAACAGTGTGACTTTTCAAAAATCATTGTCACAGTGGGGAATGCCCCACTAGGATATCCTGAATTAAGAGTTTTAATTGCTGATAAATATGGGTATTTATTGGTGATCTTACCTGGAGGTATTCAAGGAACTCACTGAGATCTCATTCTCCATGTATTTACTACTCCATGTGTATATTATCAACTATCCAGAGCAGCCAGAGAGCGTCTGCCCAATGGATGCCCCATGGACCACGGGAGCCCGTCGGTAAATTGCGACTTAGAACAAGTTTCCAGGAGTGATCGCCAGGCGCAGGTGCGCGACGCCTTTACCATGAGAGCTGAACAGAGTTTTCAACTACTCTGACGTGCTCAAGTACATGAACAAGTACTCGATGTTGGGTAATGTGTTAATATAGCAACTCCAACGAATTTTTCGAGGAAGCTGAATTATTTTGTCATCCAATATAAATAGAAATTGAAATCAGGAAAAAAATTGAGTCGGACTCAATTAGGTAAATAACTTGAAGGGGGTGACTGGGTCAAATTTTGACCTTTGTGGGGTTCATACCAGCTGCGTCCCCGTTGCGAACCCTGGGTAATGCTAAGTGCTGGTGAAGCTTGATACTTTGAAAAATAAGTGCTTCACTACACGTTGAATTTATATGAACACCTCATAATTGAAATTTCATAAATTGCTTTTAGAAGGGAAAGCGCAGAAAGGGAAGTCCCGTACATCTACATGAGCATCCACGTTATTAAGTGTGATGGCTCAAAGGCGGTTAAATTCATTCATTGCAACTAGGTTCCGACAAAATATACGTCAAATTACTTCAAGTTCAATATAAAAAAGTTAATATTTACCTATCAGTATTCAGAATGAGTAGGAGGTGCTGTTCTACCTAATTACCCGAAGTTGGTAGCAGTTAGAGATTGGCGATAACCCGATATATCGAAGTGTCCGATATTGTATATCGATATTCGATATTTTTCGTCAATCTCGAAGTCTAGATAGATAGATACGTCGCTGGTCGATTAAACACCTAGTCACCAAAATCTTACATAGTTGTCATAAGGGTCACAAGGCGGAAGTCAACACAATCAGTCATAAATAAGCCGTGATGACGGCAGCCAAGTGAAATGAGCGTCGTTAAGACACGGAATACCCATTATTAAATGATTATTATTTTATGACTGATTTCGTAGTAAAGAGTGACATAAGAGAGGAATATGTCAATGCGATGACACGTTCTGAACGCTCGAATGATTGAAATTATGGAAGAATCAGTTCAGTGTAGACAGATATGAATTTACGTTGATGTAGTGTGGCCAATCAGTTTTCGCACAGACTATATCAATAAATCTGGCTTTGGCAAACTGATCCATTAGCAAATGTGTGCAAATTTGTATTTTCATTTTGTACGAAGGGGAGGAGAATTTTCGGTTACTCGACTCTGTGGCGTATTTGGTAGCAACATGAGATTCACACCCTCGGGCTGCCAGGTTTGAGCTATGGCTGAGGATTTTCCACAATTTTTTATGAGAATTTTCCACATAATGGTCAAATGGAAATTCCATACAATTGTCAAATCGAATATTTGACGTAATTTTCAACTGAAAAATTCACTTCACATTCAAAATTGAAATAATTCAATTATTTATAACAATGTCAAAGCCAACTTGACTGCACCGAGAAATATTCAATAAAAATTACGTAAATTATCTTTTCCGTAATTCCGGAGCGAAATATGGTTGTAGGAAATTTTACGGAACTGTTACGCAATTTTCCCAGAGCGTTCCGTAATTTTTATTTCAATCTCCTGTGAAAAATTACGATACCGTCCCGCAAATTATCTGAGTTGATTCCGTAATCGGTGAGCGAATTGTGAGTTCCGTAATTTTTACGGACCATTTTTCTCCGTGTGGAAAATTAACCAAGATGTTCGTATTGTATGCCTCTGCACCAGTCCACATCTCGATAATTTTTTCGTGGAGCCTATTACCAGGATCAAACCCCAGCTGACGTATGAACTAAAGAGCCCACTTATTGCTGCGATCTATCGATTTTTTTAAGTGTCTTAAGGAAGCGTTACGGCTGATGGGTTATCCAGTAAGGGACCAATGAGTGAAAAAAGACGGCTGAAAATAAAAAAATGGAGACGGGAGGAGCGAGAGAGGGGTTATTTAAATACACCGGCTAAGTTCGCGTACTCGTTCAGTCCAACAATGATGTTTTAATCCGATCCATTAGAACCTGTGCGCGTTATCTCCATTCGTTCGGATCGGCAATCAATATTTTAAGTAAAAATCGTGGTTAATTATATCTTGTTGAATATCTTTGGGGGGATTTGGCACTGGCTCAAGCGAAAACACTGGCCCACATGCCGAACAAGTAAGTAAAGAGATTTTTATATGGGAATCCGAGTTATTTTACTACACCATCCGTTCGAGTTTTCGTTACATTTTTTTTGTCCGAGGGGAGTCGCGGGCCTTTTTACAGAAAATTGTCCTCAGTGTCAGGATGATGAGTGTCAGGCTGTCTCATGGAGTGATGCAGTACCGAGTGAACGGGTACCGGAGATTGAGGTACCATTCCTCCAAGAACGATTTCCCTCGCTGAGGAGAACTCAAAAAGCGGTTGTGAATAAATTTCAACAGTATCGGTAATTGTATTTTTGGTTCTTTTTGTTTTCAATAGAGTAATTTTTCCAACAAAGTGGGAAAAGGTCTCGCAAACGTTCCTTAAGGAGCATAAAAGATAATATTTATATTGGAATTATTGAAGCAAATTTGGAAATGGATGATGACGTTTTTAGTATCAACGAATTATTTTGGTCAACCGATGCTATCATAGGCCTGATTGGAAGTAGACCGCCTAGATTTAGTCAGATTCATAAGCACTATGCAATTAACCCAAATGCTTGGCCCAAATCCAAGAATTAAAACACTTCCCAATAAATATACCCATTAAGAGGCCTCGGGGATAAATAAATGACTAATGAATTCTCGGTCGAAAGTGGCTGGAAAAATCTGAATGATAGCTTGAAATATTTGTTACTTTTGTAGGAATTGGATAAAACGGGTTGAAGATGATCTGAAGGGGACAAATAATTTTAAGAAATGTGCAAAAATGCGAGGTGGACGACAGTTGTGGGCGCCACCATATTTTTTCCCTCTCCCGTTTAAACCTTCATCCTCACGTCAACTCATACTCAACTCGCTTCATCCGTTTCTACAAAAATGGAAAATCTTGTAAGCCATCTTTTGGATTTTTCGATTTTCTTTTGGCTGGGTATTCATGACGCAGTTTTCCCCGCATTTCGGTAGTTCTTCTTCACTATCAAAACCGTTTGATAATTGAGGTAGATGTCACATTAATATCATATCCGTCAACATACAAGTGAAAGAATCATTTAGCTCTTCTAATTGTTTTCCAATTAGCCGGCAACAACCGATTCATGATTGCCGAAAGTTTGTATAAACCAATATCTTTCCGATTATTCTTTCGCCTCGGTAACGGGAGTACGACCGGGATTATGCAATCCCTCAATTATTGAATTGTAAAATATTTTCGTCGAATGGATCGATTTTTAAACGTAAGGGGAGATCTTTAACACGGAAAAATATTATCTTCTAGACATATGTAAACAATGCAAAATTCAAAAATTATATATCTTGAAGGGACGAGCTGACAGGGGTACATCTACTTGAACACCAATAATTATTACATGAAGTGTCTCAAAGAAATTTAAATTCATATTAGCTACCGAGGTTGCCCATAATTTAAAGTCACGAATTTTGTTTTACCAAATTATCGACAATCCTGAGCTAGAATTCGTCAATAGGATGTGGTGGAATGTCTCCATTCTTCTTTCATTTTCAGCGATTCAACATGGTGGGGACGCAAGTCACTGCTGGCGCGTGGGCTCCTACTCCTTTTACTGCTTGCTATTCTTCTTTGTATTGCCTTGGCAATCGCTCTTTATTTTCTGCCAGCGGTGTTCATGTTGAACGATATGGACAACAGCACCGGTAAATTAATTTTTGGTACTCACATGTAATATTTCCTTCGATACGTTATCCCGAAGGAAGCAAAAATAAAAATACCAAAAATTGAGTAGAGCAAAAATCTAAAAAAGATTTGTTCGGAAAGTGATTCATTCGATTGAATTAATCAAAAAAAAAATTTCAGATGATTTCTGCAGAACATCGACTTGTCTTCATGCTGGTAAGTTCATATAATATAAAATATCTGTTGACTATATGATATTTTTTGTGAAAATTCTTTCTAAAGAAACGAATTGTGCGACAAAAGTAGTCGTATTTTCCCGGAGCTTCCCCGAAAAAAAAGGGAAAATGCGCCAATTTGATTTCCTTTATTTCTCAGCCGCAGAGGTTTTGAAAAAAATGGACAGAGACGTCGAGCCCTGCGACGACTTCTACAGATTCGCGTGCGGTGGATTTTTGAAAAATACATCAATCCCAAATGATAGAGACCAAGTTGACACATTCTCCGTCATCCGCGATAAAGTCCAGGAGCAGTTGAGAATTAGTGTCGAGGAGCCAAGTCCTCCCACGGAACCAAAATCGTTCAAGCTTGCTAAGAATTTGTACAAATCTTGCATGAATACGAGTGAGTGGGGAAATACTGTCCAAATAAATCACATTAACAATACAGTTGAACTTTCTGAGGACACTTTCCGGAAGTGACACATAATTCAGTAGCGAAGTGGTAAAAGAAGATAAGTCAATTTTGACTGTTGACCAGTTTTCCATCAATATCTCGGCATCTAAGGGAGATAGCGAAATTTTCGTAATTACATTTATTATAGCACTCAATCGGCTCCACAAAAAAGGTGATAACAAAAATTTCGCCATCTGCCTTAGATTCCGAGATATTGATTGAAAACTGGTCAATAGTCAAAAATGACTCATCTCCTTTTACCACTTTGCCACTGAATTGATGATTTACAGCTGCAATTCGAGCTCAGAGTCTCAAGCAACTTCTCACTGACCTGACGGAACTTGGAGGATGGCCGGTGCTAGAGGGAGACCGGTGGGATGAAAGATCTTTCAACTGGATTGAGTCGACATACAACGTGCGCGACCGGGGATATCCTTTCGATTACTTTCTCCGTGTGACTGTCGAGCCGGATTGGAAGAACAATATCAAACGAGTCATCTATGTGGGGTTTTATTTATAATACCTAAACTGTGAATGTTCAAGGAAATCTGGAAATCAGTACCATTTATGTGGGGTTTTTGCACTTTTTAGTTGGACAAAGCTGCTCTGAAAGTCCCTCTGGAAGCCCTGTCATTCGACAAAACAAAATACATGGTGGATATTGCAGTAATGCTCGGAGCTAAACCAGAATCAGCCGAAGAAGAGATGCGCAGTCTCTTAGACTTCGAGGCTGAGATATACAGTGTAAGCGTCAATCTTCGCAATGCGTCACTATCAATTTTTATAGGGGAGGGTAGGGCAAAACGAGGGCCAGGCAGGCAAAACGGCCACTAACAGAAAATCAATAATTTTTACTTTGGCTTCCGAATGAAAGCAAAAACAAAAATCCAAATTCATTTGTGGTAGTGATGCTGTCGAGACTAGTCGAGAAGTATTTTGAAGAGATCATCACGGTCTGGAAAAACATCGAAAGTTTTGGAATCGTCGCAATCTCGAAAGACATTGGATCGGTGCATCTTGTCACAATTCCGGGACGATTTATCTTGCCTGGCTCTCGAGATTTTCGGTTTTTTAAGTTCACGAGACGAGACAGATATCGAGACAAATATTAGAAAAACAGAAAATACTGAAACGCAGACTGATGGATTCTCCCAAGTTCGTGACGAGATGCACCGATCCAATGTCTTTCGAGATTACGACGATAACTAAACTTTCGATTTTTTTTGACCGTGATGATCTTTCCAAAATAATTCTCGTCTAGTCTCGACGGCATCACTAATTTGTGATTTGAGGTGATTAGCAAATCTGATCAAATTGCGGTTCAACGACACTTCTTGTCTATAAAATCCCTGTGGCGGTTGCGATCCAAGAAACTCACTTTTAATTCAACACATTCAGTGTTCCTGATTTGAAGGAAAGAAAAAAAAAAATTATCAATTTTCTGTCAGTGGTCCGCTTTGCCCTACCCTCTTCTACCTTAAAAAAATTCCCTGGATTTTTCTCCTGAAACACACATCGCGTATTTAATTATCCAGTTGGTTCAATTGAACGAGGCAGATCGTTTCTCTGAATTCGCTTACGCCCCTCTGACGGTCTCCGACCTCCCCGACTTGTACCCCAGCATCCCCTGGAAGGAGTACTTCAACCGCGTGCTGCCACCCTCAGTCCGAGTGGGAAATTGTGACGTCATCATCAGACAGGCCGCCTCCTACATCAAAAGCCTGGAGGAATTGATGGGGAAAACACCAAAAAGGGTTCAGGCCAATTACGTAATGTGGAGGGTGGTAGAGTCATCGCTCAGTTACATGAATGATGAAATAAGAGAACGTGAGCCTCAGTGGAGGGGTGGAAAGACAGCGAGGGAGCCCCGATGGAAGGAATGCATGGACGTGCTCTCGCAGAAGCTCCCGCTGAGCGTGGCAGCCCTGTACGTCAGGAAATACTTCCACAAGGGAGTTAAGAAGAATGCCATTGAGGTGGTCGACGACGTCAGCAAACAGTTCCATCAGATTCTGGGGAGGAGCGAGTGGATGGATGACGAAACCAGGGGGAGGGCGCGGCAGAAAGCCACCTCCATAACCAGTCACATTGCTTATCATGATCAGTTATTTGATGATAGGAAATTTGAGGAGTACTATCAGAATCTAGAACTCAGCGATGAGCATTATCTACAGGGAATCCTGAATATTTCCCTGTTTGACTCGAAGAATTCGTTCAGCATGTTGGGAAAACCTATCGACAAGGGCGATTGGATCACATATGGAAATTCCGCGCGAGTGAATGTCAGCTATTGTCCGACTCTGAACAGTATTGGTGAGTAAGCAAGCTGAAGTTGATGAGATAACTGGATTATTTACTATATTTTTGTGGAAATTCGTCTCAAATTTTCCGAGGTCTTTTTGGTTTCTGAGGAAAACAAGGGGAAAATTGTAATAAATTGGCAATTTGCTTTCGAATGGAATTTCTACAGTGGTGAGATTGACTTCAACATTGCCTCAGCGTTAAGGTTTTTTACCTTTCCCTCTATATTGGTTTCAAAATAATTTTTTTCAATAGATGATGTAATCGATCTCATGATCGTACTCGGTCAAGAGGACGTTGGGAAGAATATATTAATCTCTCTCTCGTGAAAGTCGGATAGCTCACTATTTAGCCGGAGGAGTGGGGACGACCAATCGCGCGTCGCGGCGCTCCCCACTCCGCCGTGCTCTCACCTCACGATCGTCCAGTAACGTGTCATTGCTGGTTCCAGAGGTGCGCTCTTCCATTCATTCAATTTATTTGGCGTTGATTCCTGCTTTCCATTTACCGGGCCGGTGCAGACGGCACTGGTGAGTGGGTCGTCCGAACGCTCACAGCCGACTTTACGCTCCACCTAGTTGGATGGTTGCAAAGTGGGAGAAACGTCTTTGACGAAAGAGGGTTGATTGACATTAATTCTGACATTCGGGATTTTTAAGGGGGGATATACATGATTTTTGGAACTGACATAGAATAATCTTCAACTTTCTTTCGCAATTGATGTTCTTTAAAAAAAAATTGTAGAACTCCCGGCTGGCATTCTTCAGGATATCTTCATCAGTAATGATCTCCCAAGGTACCTGAGCTACGGTGCCATTGGGCGCATGGTTGGTCACGAAATCGCCCATGGATTCGATAATCAAGGACGATGGTTCGATAGAGTGGGAAACCGCGGTGATTGGTGGACACCCTCCACTGTGGAAAATTTCCTCGCTAAATCTCAATGTATTATCGATCAGTATGGAAACTACTCGGTCAAAGAATTGAACGTAAGGAAATATATCAGGGAAAATTAATTTCTGTTGATGTTCCCCATTGAGTCATTTCATTCTCCAATTATCTCGCCAATAAGCCTTTTCACATTTTTTGAGGAAACCAGAAATTCCTCAAAAATGAAAAAAAAAAAAATTGCAAGAAATAAAATTTTCCTTCTTTCCCCATTCGTAGCTGAATGGAGAGAATACTCAGGGAGAAAACATCGCAGACAACGGTGGTTTCATTGCTGCGTACCTAGCTTACGACGACTGGTCAGCGCGCAATGACGAAGAGAAAATGCTCCCAGGGCTCGCTTATACCCCAAGACAAATGTTCTGGATAAGTGCAGCCAGCACTTTGTGCACAGTCCAGCGACCTGAGAGACTCAGACTCCAAATCGCCGAGGGGGTGCAGACTCCTGCCGAATATCGTATCTTAGGAACACTATCCAACATTCCAGCCTTTGCTGAGGACTTCAAATGTCCCGTGGGCTCCAAAATGAATCCGGAGGAGAAATGTGCTGTCTGGTGATTTTTTAATTAATGTTATTGGAGTAATGAATGCATTTTCTCTTCGGTTTCATGGCGCTCATCAATCTAAAGTGTATTATTGATTTATTTATGCATTTTTGTACTCAAGGAGAAGTCTTCTTTAAATCACCTCCTTCTAGCTCCATAATTCCCCCAAATCTACGTGATTGATGATTTTTTTAAAATAAAAATTAATTTAATAAATTATTTAAATTAATAAAAAATGAAATAAATGGAGTTTCTTTATCCCTCTCTCTCTCTTAATAATGCGGAAAATTGCGCATGTGGTACCGTTTCCTAGGTTTTCTGTATTTTCAGTTTTGTTACAGTCGACTGTCGTTACAGTATCATTTCTCCACATATTTATTTTTTCGTACTAACTTCACTTTTCCTCGTCCGGGGATTGGCCCTGTCCCAAACTCGTGAAAGTGAAAATCACTGCGGGAAAATATCCTCGCCTTCGGCTCGAACGCCAACTCCACATGAGTATAAAAACCCCATGGCACTCGTCCTGAAATATACTACAGTCGTCATATATACGCCATCTACCTTCCTCCGCTCTGACAGAAACATTGACTGATCGCTGTTACAAACTCTAGGGCTCTATTTTTGAGCCGCTCTTTCATTTGAACCCAAAAGAACATTCATATCTTGTCTGACATCGCTGCTACAAACTCTGGTCTTCAACTCTGGTTTAAATTG
>NW_021680376.1:522047-523077 GCF_001412515.2 Diachasma alloeum
CCTATACAAGATAAATTAAATTAATTTTTTTTGGCGATTTCGTTTTTCGCGATTATCTCGGAAACTATGAGAGATAGAGCCTTAAAAGCGAATTTGGGGTCCCTATAGGAAGATGGACGACTCAGAATTGCGTTTTTCCACTTCCTACACCCTATACAAGATAAATTAAATTAATTTTTTTTTGCGATTTCGTTTTTCGCGATTATCTCGGAAACTATGAGAGATAGAGCCTTAAAACCTATTCCATTCGATTCCTGAGGAAATTTGGGTTCCGTATAGGCAGATGGACGGCTCAGAATTGCGTTTTTCCACTTCCTACACCCTATACAAGATCAATTAAATTAATTTTTTCGGGCGATTTCGTTTTTCGCGATTATCTCGGAAACTATGAGAGATAGAGCCTTAAAGCCTATTCCATTCGATTCCTGAGGAAATTTGGGTTCCGTATAGGTAGATGGACGGCTCAGAATTGCGTTTGTCCACTTCCTACACCCTATACAAGATCAATTAAATTAATTTTTTTGCGCGATTTCGTTTTTCGCGATTATCTCGGAAACCATGAGAGATAGAGCCTTAAAGCCTATTCCATTCGATTCCTGAGGAAATTTGGGTTCCGTATAGGTAGATGGACGGCTCAGAATTGCGTTTGTCCACTTCCTACACCCTATACAAGATCAATTAAATTAATTTTTTTGCGCGATTTCGTTTTTCGCGATTATCTCGGAAACTATGAGAGATAGCGCCTTAAAACGGAATTTGGGTTCCTTATAGGAAAATGGATGGCTCAGAATTGCGTTTTTCCACTTCCTACAGCCTATAAAATATGAATTAAATTAATTTTTTTTGGCCATTTCGTTGTTTCAATTGAAAATCAGAGTTGAAGACCAGAGTTGAAGACCAGAGTTTGTAGCAGAGATGTCAGACAAGATATGAATTTTTTTTGGGCTCAAATGAAAGAGCGGCTCGAAAAATGATGTGCTGATGCCTCTAAAGATGGTTTTGAACCAGGGGAGACTCCTAGACCCCACTG
>NW_021680376.1:523273-538030 GCF_001412515.2 Diachasma alloeum
GGACAATGTTGTCACAATTGCGCTTTTCAATTGAAAACAGACATCATCTTTAGAGACATTTGCCATCTTCGAAGACTTCTGCACGCCATTTTTCGAGCCGCTCTTTCATTTGAGCCAAAAAAACCATTCATATCTTGTCTGATATCTGTTCTACAAACTCTGGTCATCAACTCTGGTTTTCAGTTGAAATTGGAATTGTTAATTTACACAATAATAGGATTGCATTGACAATTTTTTCTTAACTCGCAAAAACTTCAAACTATTTGCTATCGATTGGTGATAAAATTTTTTGGAAATAATGAAATAGGGGTGATAACGTCTTTTTTTTCCGGGGTGATTTTTCAGAAATTTATTTTTAAAAAAGTACAAACTAGCAAACGTTTTTTATTAGGTCGCAATTTTTTTCAAAACTTCTTTAATGAGAAAAAAAATAAAAATTTGGAATATCTATACATGAGGGGCTAATTGATCGGATCTATCATTTGCGCTATAGTAGGACACATGGCGCCATCTCTAAGTATTATCGATTGCAAATAAAATGAATGCAATTTCTACTCTACCGACACTTTTTGACCGACCGCAAGGACCGTGCACAGATGTGGTTGTGTACAGTTGTTTCCTCACATTTTTCACAAATCTGCGGACAGCCGTAGATGTGTACAGTTGCGGAAGTACGAACGGCCAATTTCTTATGATCGAGAAAAATTCTAGTCGACTTTATCCCTCGTAAAACGAATCCATAAAAGCCATCTCCGTAACATGAGATTTCCCCGGAAATCATTCATGAATAATTTCCTATTAAAATCTCGCGCACAAAGGGTAGATTGCAAATCCCCACTAAAAATTATGTTCAGTAAACTAAAGTTCAAAACTTGGCGTATATGATTTGAATTTCTATCACTCACAAAAAAAAAATTTCGTGCTTTTCTCCAAAAAACCTTTTCATAAAATTGTTCATTTAATGCAGTTCCTAAAAATCTTGACCCCCTACCCATAAAAAAATTCATTCATTATTTATTTGTTTTAAAAAAATGGTAAAATATAAAATATAAAAAAATATATACAAAATATATACAAATATATATAAAACATATATTCCATATATTTTTCTTATATAAATTGAGCCAAGTCAATATATTGTTTTATATATTTTTCAAAATATAAATTTTTCCGTGTGGGCCCTATTTTCACTAATCAGGAAAAGATGAAAAATAATATCGAAGGTCGATACTTCATAGATCATTTGAGGTAAAGGTTTCATTGCCCCCACCTCTCCGCGCTACCATTTCGCTAATGTGTCAGTTGTGTCAGTCGCGCACGTGGTTCGACTCCGACAGGACGTGTCTCTCCTTCCCGCGCACTTTCAACACGAATATACCACCGGTGCGATACCCGTCAAGCAAATGACTTCTAAAAAATCGAAAGGCACTCGAAATAAAATCGTTCACAAGTCGTAAAATCGCGATCACTAAATCAATGAAATTAATAATCGCGATGACGAGAATAAAACCGTGAAATTCGTGAAATTCAGACGGCGATCGAGTGAAATCGCGAGGTAGACTCCATCCCATAATACATTTATTTCTCGTCTCGAGTCCGAACTCTCGCTTTCACTGTTAATCCATCGCCCCGGGGGAACCTCTTCCGTTTGGTTTCCATTCTTTCGAATGTGATGCAACACCACTCGCTGAGTAATACCTCAATTCCCGTGCTCAATTTTATTTCTTATGGGTTTAAAGAGTCAGCGAAATACCGCAGCAAGTGCATTGACTCGAATTCTCCAGTGAACAGGGGAAAATAAAGAGTGAACACTGGAGATCAATAATTCAGGTAATGGTGAGGGTTGAGGTGCACGGGTGGTGGATTTTTTCGTTTCAATGTCAAGGGTGTTCCGAGAGTTTCGTGACTGTGTATTGATTTTCAGTGAGAATTACAGGTGCATATGGGGCTTCTGGGGCTTTGAGGGGGGAAATCAATAGGGAATGACAGGGTCTTGGCGGGTCGTGTTGGGGTGGCTCGGTGTGCTCCCTGGTCAGGGGCGGATTCAAGGGGTGATGCGAGGGGATATGATTAATTGTCCTATTGTGGTTTCATCCAACAATTTTTATGTTCATATATTCATAAAATACATTTATTTTATTATTTATATTTTTTTGGCTTCATGTTCTATATTACGTGTTTTATAAATATATTTATAAAACGGGCTGTTTTGCTTTCCAATGGTTTCTTCAAATGTCATGTTTCAAATTCATTCAAGTATATGCAAATAAAATTTTTCTATTACCATTTTATCGAAGGGCTGAGGGAAGAGATAGAACAGTAAAAAAGAGAATCCGTCGTATAGAAGAAAGGGATAATAAGAATAATGATGATGATAACATTCAACTAATCTTATTCAATTTATTAAAATGAAATGAACAATGAATTATACGTGATGGAACGTATCTCAATATCTCCAGCACATCATATTCTCAATTAATCATTCGAAGATGATGAATACAAACCTCCTGACCCCTCAATTGAGTGAAAGTTGACATCGAATAAAAAACATAACATTGAAATCACATGTTTGCGCATTGCCGTCACGCCTGTGCGTGCCAGACTGTCCGATTATCCTCTATTTTCTCCACACAGAGAATGCTAGCCACGAATTTCAAAAAAACCTGCGAAATACATAATTTCCAATAGCGTCTGCGTCACGCACTCGTTTGCGTACATCTTTTTTCCTCGTGGATGAAAAAAATTAATCACCGGGTTATTGCAATGATACAGGCGCACATTACAAACATCAACGTCAATTCTTCGCGATTGTCGATCTGACGAAAAAGAGGTAAAGAGCATTGTCAGGTACCGAGATTTCACTTGATTGTTAGTGTCAAACAACTGCTTGGGTTCTTCATTACATTTCTCATTTTCCATAAATAGAATGTAATGTTCTGGCTGACGGCCGCTACTATTTTTAACTCGTCACCGCAAATTAGTGGTTTTCGGTGATAATTTTGTTATTCTTACAACGAGAAAAATAAGTCTTTGAAGCAGTAGTTCTTTACTTATATTAAGTCATTGACAGGAAAATATCTCGCGCTTAGAAAAGATACGTTTTGTCAAGCGATTTTGTGTTTGTCGGAAGCGATTCAAGTTGTTTTTGCATTAACATATTTTGGATTTGAGACTTCAAAACTATTCAATAAATTGATTCAACTAGAATTGTTTTGAGAAATCACTTTCTTGTGTAAAAAATTATTCTCGTCTTCGGGACAAGGACAAAATCTCTTGGGGAAAGTTTTTTCTTTCTCTGTGCAAGATATTCTCTTCTTGTCAATTTTCGAGCCATGATTTTCTTGATGCAAGTGAAAACGTTCTTATCGAAGAACTTTTTTTTTCTCTGTATAGACTCATTCGAGATTTTAATGATATGACCCTCGTTCGAGAGGAGATTAATAGAATTATGCAATGGTTATTTGTGAAGAATGAAGTACTTCATTTGAAATTCGCACGGAGTCAATTGAGAGGACAAGTAGACTTCGCTCATTTTGAATACAAAGGAGAATTATTTGTACTGTGCCTCGAGGTATCGAGATGACGTGGGGGTTTTTAATCGTCGTTTTCAATTAAATAGTCGAAGAAAAATGGCGAAAAATGTGAAGTTCCTCTTTCTTATGAATAAATAATGGGAATTGTTTAAACATCTGGAAACAAAAAAGAATTTTGAGGGAACACAAATTATTGCGCTTTAATTATTTATAAACAACGGTTTCAATTTGATAATAATTGCGAAAATTCAATTTTTACTTCAAAAAGTTCAAATAAGAAAATTATTTGAAAATATTTAGTGCTAAATCGAGCTTCAGTGAGTATTTTTTTAATCATCAAACTGCAATGAAATTGAATTGACTGAAAAAATGAATAAATAAATAAATAAATTTAATTTAAAAATATATTTAAAAAATGATATTATTTATAACAATAATAATAATGTTCGTATAATAATATCATTTGTTATTTGTAATCAATAATTTATTTATTATAAACAAATTATTCATAATAAATTTATTTTTTATAAATATTTTTTCCAAAAATTGAAATATTATGCATAAAAATTGAAATTAATCTGAATATAAAAGTGAATATCACTATGACCGCGACTCTTGCAAAAAAATCATACAAAAACCTTCGATTAAGATTGACCTCCCAAGGTAATAGCACAGAGTGTGTTTAATTCACCAGAAAAGAGGACAATTGTGAAAAAATTGAAGGTGTTTCAATAAGTGACTCGTTGATTTTTTGAAAAGGTACTAGAAATGACCGAGCACGTTACCCGATAATTACATAACTATTGGCTGGCTTTCTATTCGCACACACCTTTTGAAATGACGCAAGTTGCGTACATGTGTACCAATGGGGCCCATGCCGAGCCTGAAATACCGGTAATGGATGATATTTGTGTGTGTTCTTTTCACATTGACTCACCGGCTAGCTGGTTCATTCACAACTCGTTGTGTTTTGTAGTTAAGTGGCATTAGGCTCGTACTTGCACTCCCTTGCAAGGAGTTTGATGACATGAGGCGTGAGGCAATCGGACTCAATATGGAGAGGACGATGAACAAATTTCAAACGAGTTGACATTACTGCGACGATTTTTTTAAAATTATTCAGCTTGAAAATCTTGAAATTTAAGATTATATATAGCCCCTCATACAGCCCCTGTGAGGAAATAGTCGAAGATTGCAATTATTCAAGATGATGGCAGTGTCTTCAGGACGATCAAACGATGAACAAACGATTCCTTAAGAGAAGCAAATAAAACAAAGACTTTTCATATGTATGAGGGGCTATATATAGCCCCTCGTGTCTCAATTTCCGACAATTGCGGAGCGATCGGAACTGGTGAAGATTGTAAACCAGGAAAATATGTAAACATACTTTCCTTGTCAACACGTTCCATTATCGGAGCCTGATAACGCCTGAATTTGTCGTAGGTCACAGTTGGCAATCTCAAGGTATTTTGGCCGTTTTTTTGTTGCATTCCTCTTGAACATTTGTGTTTAAACGTCAGAGCTTCAATTTAAGTTTTATTCAAGCCTAGATTACCAGAAATTTTGCAATAGTTGTAGTGCCTAAGCTTTAAATTTTATTTGAAAAAGTTATTTTAATCTACAGAAAAATTTAGGAAAGTTTAGTAGAAAAGTTAGTAATTAAAGCATAATAAGCATAATTATTCTTATTCTTATGATGATAGTTATTATTAGATTATTGTTGGCGTTCCAAATTTTCTGTTTGGAAGGAGATTATCACGATGACAAATAGAATCTATTAAATGACGATAATTTTAAGGTGATGAGCCGGGCCCGGGACTTCGTGTCACTACGATTGTTGATAACAATTGAATGATTGTTGATAACAATCGTAGTGGCACAAAGTCCTGGGCTCTGGTGATGAGAAATGCAAACAGATTATTTTGAAATCTATCTCGCTCAGTAGATCGAGTTTATTTTCATGCGTGACCCGGACAACCTCAGCTATCTGCACTGATACAAAATTAATAAATATTCAGTGACATTTTTTCTTCGCAGATGCACTCGAAGTTTCTTATCAAAGTTTCTTATTGCAGTTTCGTCGTAAAAACCGCAATGTTGTGATCGTGGTATGAAGATTTTTCGACCCTGAGTGTTATCGAATCTTCTAGAAATATTTATTCTATATCTTTTATTTCAGTTGTGGAATAGTATCGGAACGGCCTTTGGAATTAAAAATAGTGGATGTTGTGTCTTCATTTGTTGAAAATATTTTCAGAGACTTTGAAATGAAAAAAAACCCCATTTGACTTCAATAAATTCCATCTTTTAATTTTTTAAGATAATTTTTTTATTTGTATGATTTTTCTCATTGCTAAACAAATCATCTGGACAGACTATTTTTTTAGAGTGATATTTCCATCAGTTTATCATAGAATATCACTCAACACCAACAAGGAAGTTTGAATAAAAACTCAGGAATACATTCATCCTTCAATTTCCCTTCGAAATTGTAAAACTTTGATGTTTACGAATGTTACAGAAATGGAAAAGAATCAATCGACAATGTCAACATCAGAGCCCGCGCCAACGGCACCGCCGCCCTCACCCACAGCACTTCCACCTTCCTACGAGGAAGCCATTGCCCAGTCGATGGGGATGACAAACCCATCGATCAACGGCACACCATATCTGCAAAGTAATTCCACGGTATCCGTGTCCACTCCATGTAAGTGTTTCCTATCAAGTCAATATTTGTGCGCCATAATTCTTTGGGAGATGAGTTTCTATTTTAGTTGTGGAATACTTAAAACGAAAATCATTGACGGAATCTTGTTCATGCGAAAAAAAATTTCTTGGTGGAATGCGGGGAAAACTTTGCATCATGAATTCACAGCCAAAGGAGATGAAAGGAGTTGAAGGTGATTGGCAGGTGTGGGCGCCGCCATCTTGTTTGGATGCCCCCTCCCTCTGCCACAACTGGAGCTGAAGATGGCGACGCTACCACCTCGCATTTTCAAACATTTCTTAAAATTATTTGTCCTCTCAAGATCACTCCAAACTCACTCCATCAGGTTTCTATAAAATGAACAAATTTTTTGAGCGGTCTTCCAGATTTTTCCGTTCCCTTTTGGCTGAGAATTCCCGGCGCCAAGTTTTTTCCGCATTTCAGCAGTTTTTCCTCACTTCCGAGGACTCTTAAAGTCATCAAATGCAACGAATAAAATTGTATTGAACTTATTTTTGTGTTGTTACAATTTAACAGTAATATTATAGTCAAATTCCTCGTCCAAAAATTAACAATTCGTGAATAACGACACCCCCGGTCCTTCCGGCACGCAGCAAATCATCACTTGACGTTCGACGCTCGTAAAGCTTCCTTCATTACCTTCAATTTACGATCTTGCTTTATAATCCCCAGTTCATCGAATTACATTAGCATCGATTCACCTGCCCGAAAACAATTTAATCACGTAATATCGCACGTTTCAAGTGTTAACAATCTCCCAGTCCATGAACAATAGCAGCTCCATCGCCCCCATAAATCCCCATAAAAACAACTTCATTATTTCCCTTCAACGAGATATGATTAAAGCGTAAAAACGGATGGCTGAAAAATCCACGTGACACAAAGGCGCGATCAATCGGTTCTATCGTGCTTAAAAATCTGTGACAGGGTCCTGTCACACTCGAGTCTGTATATCACTGTTTCCGTGTGACGTATCGCACTGGAGATAACACGAGTTATCTTCGTACCACCGATATTGAACTTTTCGCCTTCGTCAGCGATAGCCGACAGCTCTCGTGAATTTTTTTTTTGTGAATTATCTCGCGATGTGGGTAATCGGTCACTCATGTTTATTGAATATGTTTATTATACTGGGAGAATATTTTTTTTCGTAACTTGATTTTGTGATTTTACTGTGAAAAAAAATACTTTTTTAATTGCACCTGTTTTTTTATGCCCTACAATCATATCAATTAATCAAGCGACAAATTTTCCGAGAAAACAAACCAATCAAAAACCATTCAACCTAAATCCAACCGTCACTTCCGAATATCCCCAGAACAAAAGAATTGTTGCATCACAGTTTACGACTTCCATCCCTGGGTTACTGTCCCTGCATGCGCTTCCTCCACCACTACCGGTGATCAAATCGACTTCCTCAGGCACTTGAATTTTTTTACAACCCCCAGTGCCCCATAAAAAACATAAAAAAGTGTAGAATGAGGGTGACAAGAATGGAGATCGTTGGATATTTTTTTGCGTGGCCCATTGTTGTCCTCGAATGAGTGTCGTAAAGTTAAATGACAGCTCGTTGGCAGTGTCAAGTCGAATTGGTATTCACGTCGTTAACAATGCCAGCCAGTGGCATTGGTACCACTAATGTGTGGAATAAGAAATTTGCAAGGAGCTCAGTCCTCCCTAATTTCCCGATTCCCCCATTCTATTCGTAGCCCATAGACAGCTGAACGAAAAGAATCCGCTCGTCAACCCCCATATAACCCACATAGAATCTTTAATGTGACCCTCATGGCCCTCATTATAACCCTCGTGGCCCTTATTTTCATCCTCGTGACCCTTATTCTGACCCTTAGTTTCTGACCCTTAATTTTAGATCTCCACGACCCTTATTTGAACCCTTACTCTGACCCTTGCGACTCTTGATTGAATCCTTGTGGCCCTTATTTAGATCCTTGCATAAGGGTCACCCTAGGTCACCCTTATTTAGACCCTTAATCTGACCTTGTGACCCTTATGCTGACCCTCACGAGCCTTACTTTAACCCTCGTGACCCTTGTTTTGACCCTCACCACTCTTTCTTCAACCCTTCTGACCCTTAATTTTCAAGTACCGAATTTTTATCACCAAAAATCGATTTGGATTTTTATAATATAGAGATATTTTCTAACAATTGATCCAAAATCAGATGTTTTTGAAACCTATTATTTCGGTTATGACGTCAGAAAGTGGCACAAGTAATGCTGCACTGAAAATATTAATGAATTATTTTAATAAACTCGATAAAAATTAATTAAAAAATCATGCAAATTCCCTATTGCTTTCATTTCCAGCTGTCCAACCCACGGTGCACATGCCCAGGCCACATCAACCCGATGTTACTGATGGGTGTGATACACAGTTTGCACCTCCGTCGTATGCAATTACCTCGGAGTTGAGGGTCATCAGGGGTCGGGCCGCGTATGTGTTGGCTCCAGGACCTTTGAAGATGCAGTGCCCCTCGTGTATGGCGGACATCAAGACATCTACCGTTTCGGATCATCAGCCTATGGCGCATGTCTGCTGTCTCATTCTCTGTGTTATCGGGTAATATTTCAATTTTTATTTTTCAAGGACATTATTTCACCGGACAATAAAATTTGATAGGAAATTAGAATGGGCGAAAAAATAGGGCACAAAAAAAACTCATTCATTATTTCATTCTATCTAAACAAAAATTAAAATGTTTATGTCACTTTTTCACTGAAGTTTCGTTACATGCGACCATTATTTTTTTTCTTGTCATATATACCCTATTCTAGTTTTTACATATTTGCGGTTTCATGGGTCGATTTCTTCTTCATGTCGCATTGTACCCCAGAAGCTGTACCCCACGTACCGCGTCCATCGACCGAACTTCATCGCAGAATGTTTTCCTAACACTTTTCCAATGATTCTCGTTGTCTAGACGTCCGCTCGACGGTTTCCGAAAGATTAAAAAAATCCAATTGCCCCACCGGACTCGAACCCGCGCCGCACGGGCCCCGCCGTCCGGCCGAGCGATTTAACCACTTCGGCCACCGTCGCCAAGAACACGCTACCGATAAAAAAACCCTGTTAAATTTTTGTTTCAATCTCAATTTCAACATTTTACGATTCTGGGGCGAATTTTCGATTGAGCAATGAAGCCTAATTTTTCCTTAATTATTTCAGATGTTGTCTGTGTTCGTGTCTACCCTACTGTATGACTTTCTTCATGAAAGTTCACCATTTTTGCCCCCGATGTAGAATATACATCGGCACATGGAAAGGCTTCGAGCCCTCACAAAGACTCATTGCGCTAAGAGTTTGAAATTCCCAGGCTCTGGGAATGAATTCAACAATAACGAGCGACAAGTCGCGACGATTCTCACGCAGATTATTATATCAGTGAGATGCGATTTTTCTCAAATAAAAACATTAAGTGGTATTCGTGTCAGGATACACCTCGAGGACGATCATTTGTCGCATCTAAGTCGCTGTTGTTGACAGACGACGGGAGGAAACAAACTTTTCTAATTTCGAATAATTTCTATTGTTTTTTAAAAGGACTTTTTACTGTTGTTAGTGTTTTTTTTATGTTTGTTGGTAAGTTATTCTATCAAAAAGAGCCAAGTCTTCCCAAATATTGTCGAAGGGAGTTATTTTCTTCGGATAAAAATGAAGATTATGATTTGTATCGTAAAACATCGAGGGATGTTGAAAAATGTTGTTATAAGAGATTATCCAATGATATTCAATCCTCGCCTTTCAAATCTATTCCTAAATATTGAACCATCAATGTTAAATGTGTGAAGAGTAATATCTGTTCTACAGATATTTTATGTCACCGTAAAAATATATGAATAAAAAATATTTTATGTCACTGTAAAAATATATGACTGTATGTAAGGTGTAATAAATACACATTAGTTATATATGGTCGATGAAAAAATTTGACGTCATTTTATTTCTTCCTTACAAGATAAAATTGAAATAGTGACCTAATATCAATAATCGACTCCATCATCCCCAATTAATCCCCGAATGCCAATCGAATCGATTGCATCACTTCTTAAGACTTAAGTAACGACTCTCGATTTATATAAAGTCAAAAAATTCCTTAGATAGAGTTCAACGAGTAATACTGCAGAGATTACGCTATTATTCAGTTTTATCGTGAAATTTTGGCACTAGACTACGGCGTCGGGCACTAAATTCTAAAATAAGTTTGGGTTATGGGGGAGAAATTGCTGCTGCAACACCGACGAGAATTTTGTGTCGATGGGTTTCGTTGTGTCGTAGAGAGCTGGGGCATCACAAAGAATGGCAAATGTACCGGCTATTGATGCTATCGCGAAAATCCAGAGAAATAGACGATCCAAAACCATTGCAACGAATCCCCAATCTTGATCTTCCTGGAATAGAGAATTGACAATTTAGGTTTGAATTTAGAGATATTGCATGCAGGAAAATAATTTTTTTCTATGAAAAATGAGAAATATGAATAAGAACTCATCCCAAAGCAAATTCAAGAATTTTCAAATTTTTTTTTCTAGGATTTCATGAGAAACCAACGAAAATACAGCAGAAAACCTTCAAAATTTATGTCCCGGAGTTTCTGTAAAAAAATCAAGATCGATTGAATTTTACTGAACAAAATTATGGGATTGAATTGACTATGTGATCCTGCAACACCGCGAAAGAAAATGTGACGAAGCTGTCACGAGATGAATTTGTTTCGGGATGAGTTGTCATGACATGAACTTGTGAGATACAACTCGAAATGAATTAATCGGATGCCCACCGCATTGAATTCATCCTGCCGTTGAATGTGATGCTGTATAAACATGACATTGTGCAGTGCCTTCTCCAACTCAAAAGGATACTTCTTCTTCGGAGCAACGTCGCTCATAGATTCATCGAGCCCCGACATGACCGTGGGAAGCCCATTGTACGCGCCCATTCCCTGCTCAAGACTCCCAAGAAATCGGTTAGTCGCTGACGTCTGATGAAGTCCGTTGCATCCTGCCAACAAAAATTGACATTGATGATTTCTCAAGAATTTATAAAAAATTCTGGTGGTTGAACGATGATGACAAACATATGAGAGAACTGATAATTCATGAGGAATTATTTAAACGATTGTCATGACTGGTTTTTAAAATAAAAACCTGGTTTAAAAATCCCTAAAATGATGAACGATCTCACCTGGTCGATGCCTGACAGACTCCGGCGAGCTCATGACCGAGGGTGATCTCATAGCCGCCGATATAGCGTCCTCAAATTTCGTTTTCTTCCCCGGTTTACCCCTTCCATATATTTTATGGGCCGCAAGATCATTGAGCAAATCATCAGGCACCCGCATCAGCAACAGTTTTGGTAATCTTCGTATGAATATCTTCCTGATCCACGGCGCCATTTTGTGAGTACTTGGCTTGCGATAATGAACGTTCAATATTATAATAGTAACGACAACTGATAGCCCCACCAACACCATCGTAAAGAGAAGATATTTGCCGAGAAGAGGTAATGCCAATGAGGTTGAGGGTATAATCTCGGAAATGAGAAGGAAGAACATTGTTTGGGACAGGAGAATGTTGATGCAGAGGGCGATTTTCTCGCCGGAATCGGCTGGCAGGTAGAAAGCCAAGATCGACAGCCATGAGATGCTGACGCAGGGGATTATGAGATTGACTGTGTAGAAGAGAGTCTTTCGGCGGAGGGAGATGTTGAAGAAGATGTCGGGATAGGGTTGCAAGCAGCAGGGGTAGAACTTCTCGTGTCGTTCGGCTGGGACTCCTAGGATGTCCCACTCGACGCTCGGGTAGTATTCACGGAGGTCTATTCCGACGTCTACTTTGTTGCCCCCTTTCTGATTGATGTGCTTCAAGTCGATCTGAAAAGCGAGTGGACAGCATCATTTCATCAGATTCGAAGGTCGCTGTCAGGTAGGAGGTGAAGGAGACTACCTGGAAGCCGTCGTAGGTCCACGAGCCGAACTTCATGAAGCAAGTCTGCTGGTCAAACGGAAAGTAACGCACATCAATCTCGCATGAAGACTTGAAGATTGCTGGAGGGGTCCACACCACTCGTCCAGTGTGATGCAGAACAGCTTTTGTCATCGTTGTTATTCCGTATTCACCGTCCGCACTTGGTGAGTCATGGTATAATTAAAGTAATCTAGTTACAAATCAGTGCTTCAGAACTTTATGGATTTTCATTTGTAATTGAGATTTAGCTCACTTGTTGTAGAGGACAATGTCGGGGAGCCATATGTGTTCACTGGGGACGTAGAGTTCGGTAACTCCGCCGTATTCTGAGGGATCCCAGCGGAACTTGTGGTCCTCCCATTCCTGGAATCATCAAGGTGAAATGGGCGAGAGGTTGTTGGGGGGGTAAGTGATACGATTGTCATTAGATGTTTTGTGACATCCTAGATTTCAAAAGATTACATGATAACTGAACCAGAAGCTAAGTCCACTTGGATTGTTTGATCATTTAGTGGCCGAGTGGTCAAACTTTCAAAGGACATAGTTCTGCAGAGAGATCACAGCTGAAGAAGGTCTTTACAAAATTTCTGCTATCTCTCTTAAATTGCGAGGTTTCAGAAGAAATCCCTGCAACAAGCTAAGTCGGCTTAGACTTTTTCTCCTTCAAGTAGGGAAGTGATCAAACTTGACTTCAGGCAATAGAAAAATAGCAAATTTTTCTGGAGGGTATGTTGTTTAAAGACAGATTAAAGCTACAATGAAAGTCTCCATGAAAATTTGGCCATGAAACTTTTCGGTTTAAAGATAACAATATCTTCCTGAAGACTTGGTTTTGTCGTCCTAGATTCCAAAAGATTACTTGATAACTGAACCGGAAGCTAAGTCGACTTAGATTGTTTGATCATTTAGTGGTCGAGTAGTCAAACTTTCAAAGGAAATAGTTCTGCAGAGAGATCACAGCTGAAGGAGGTCTTTACAAAAATTCTGCTATCTCTCTTAAATTTCGAGGCTTCAGAAGAAATCCTTGCAACAAGCTAAGTCGGCTTAGACTGTTTCTCCTTTAAGTAGTGAAGTGATCAAACTGTCGTTCTTGCGATAGGAAAAGAGCAAAATTTTCTTGAGGATATCTTCCATAGAGACAGATTAAATCTACAGCGAACATCTGCATACAAATTCGATCATTTCTGTCGCACTCCCAGACATTCAAGGAAACCTCAACAAGCTAAATCGACTCAGATCGCTTGACCCTTTCTCTGCTGCTCGAATTGGTGTCTTAAACATTCTCCTAAATGACAGCATCAACATAAAACATCCCATGACAATCAATTCGTAATTGTAAGATGTCAGCAACAGCCTTACGTGATCCAGCCAGACGTTGGTCGTAAGAATTTGATCCTTCAGGTTCTGAAAGCAAGAAAACCATTTAAGTCGATGATTGAATGATAATTAAAATAAGACCAACACAAGCATACCAGATCAATGAGCTGCGACAGCCTCAACCCCAGCTTAACAACAACAATATCCGTATTATTGGATACAGGTCTAATGAGCCTATTATAATTCGACAAAAGATCATCGTAAAGTCTCTTGGCATCGGGATTCCCCCAGCAAATGCCAACAATTCCCATCAGAATGAATACTTCCATTTTCATCATCGCACGTACTTCACTCGGCGGTTATTTTCCCAATCAACAAGCCAGACAATACTCCCCCGATTGAACGAGATGCGCACAACTTCCACTATTTATAGTTCAAGTGGCGTGCCCTCAGCATAAAATTATGAACCGCTTGATTCTGTCCACTCATCAAAATTCCATCTCTGTTATACAAATCAGATTGCATTCAAAGTGCTGTCTGCATGATCGGTTGGTCCTATTGATGGAATCTTCACCCGTCGGCACTCGGTGAGTCGTCTCTTCCCAGACCTGTTGCTCGATCACGATTTGGCAATTATTTCCTGACTTGTTGCGATAAAAATAACATTGATTTCACTTATCGCGGAGATCATTAGCACTCAGTGACTATTCTCTTTTCCGATAGCTGTTGTTTCACACTTGCACGCAACTCTCATCACAACAGCTTCTCTCTCTCCTATCGTAAACGGTCTCGACAATCGTCGGCAATTTTTAACTCTGGATTTCTGATGATTCCAGTAAAATTGGGTTGATGTTCTAACGCATTGGGGATAAAGCGTAGATAAACACAAACGGAAATGACATTCGCTGGCTGCGCGGCCGGTGGACCACTGCTGAGGGTGGGTGAGGGTAACGCGCCAGCCCTCTAGACACTCACCCCCTTCGCTCGGGTGGGGGAATGATCGATACACGCCTGCGTATTTTCTATATTTCTGTTTTGCGTGCACGCGCAGACTCCGATCGTTGGTCCAGGGGCTACATCTTGGGTTACGTGTATGATATTTTCAATGTTTTATACATTCTTCACCTTTCTGCTGAAGCCATTGCCCTATTTACTGTTGACCTACGTGAAGGTTTGTTTGGAAATACAAAAA
>NW_021680376.1:538546-539431 GCF_001412515.2 Diachasma alloeum
GGGGGTGGTTTAGTATCTGGAAATTGGTAATTTTGAGGACTAAATTATGAGAGTTAGAGGGAATTTTCGGATGATATTGAGGTGTGGGTGGGGCAAAACAGTGAGTGGATGGTAATTTTTTTATATGACTCGTTCGATTGGGATTATTAATCTAAGAAATATTGAACAAATATTTTTCAAAGGGTTCTGTTCTTGGATTTTATTATGGGAAATAACTGAAAACACAACTTTTTTCTGTCAATTATCTCCCAATAAAAGGACGGTAAATTTGCGTAATCTGCAATTGTCGAAAAAAATCAAATAGGATTTTCAATGGAAATATTAAACCGTTAGAAAACATTTTAAAAATCTGAGGAAAAATTAAAAATTTTACTTTTGGAGGAAAATTTATGGAATAATTTGAAAAATTGCAATTTTTGAAAATTACGAGCATTTTCAATAAATAATTTATAAACAATAAATTTTTGACCATAAAAATAATTTGTTCGGAGTCTCAACAAATTTATTCATATTCAGAATTCTACCAGAAATCGATTTCACGCGTAAAAACATTAAGTTGACGAAAGTTTAACCGATTTAAATTATTTATTTATAGACAACGAATGTTTAAAAAAAAATTCATAATGTTCAAATATTTCTCTCGCAATTTAATTCACAAATTGAACCAAACTAAAAAATACTTGAATATCCTTAACACTATCGAAAAAGATTTTCTAATGCGTCTTGAGGCACCGCGGGAGAAGGGCCGGGGCCAGCGGGTGGAAATGAATTATTTTGGCGTCGTCGGATGTCGTTGGCGGTGCGGGAGGGGGCCCCGAAGAAGAGGATTTGTCTGACCGCACTTTTAGCCCGGGGTAACTGCCCTCCGCCCCCTTCCCCTCCCCC
>NW_021680376.1:539454-545937 GCF_001412515.2 Diachasma alloeum
CCCCCGCCGATACGAAAGATAATGCATCCGAAGAAAATGCGCACGCACGTTCCCCACATTCTCCAAATGTACTTTATTTTTTCGCCCCGTTTCTCCTGAATTGTGTGGGAGCATTACCATTTTTCCTGGCGTATGGTGCCCCCTCCCCCGGCCCCTGCCATTTTTTTCTCGCATCGTATAATACCCGTGGGCTTCTTGAATGTGCACTCACAGGTGAAAACAGCAGTGCCCCGCCGCTAATGCTCCAGGATGCTACTTGCCTAGTGGCAAAAGCTCCTGCCCCCCCCCCCCTGCCGCCATTGTAAACCAGATGGAATTTATGACTATTCGTTGAATACGAACTCGGGTGAAATTATTATTTGTTTTTCATATGTGTTTTTTTTGTTTCGTGTGTTTGTCGTCTCTCATTTGCAGTTTTTCCAGAGTAATGAAAATAAAGGAATAAAAGAGTGTCGGGTGGAATGAACACAATGGAGAGTCAACGTGCAACCAGCGGTGGGATAATTTTAGAGAGAATGGAGAATTATAAAAATTAATTGGACAGCTTTTATTTTATGTTGAGGGTTTGAATTTTTTTGAGGATTGGGCTAGTGTCGAGTTATTTGAGGGAGGTTAATGTACATTTTGAAAGGTGGAGTGTTAAAAATTTTATTGAAAGGTTGATGTGCTGATGAAAATAGTCTTTATTTTATAAACTTTGAAATGAACTTTCGGGGCTGTGAAATTGTGACATGAAATTCTGATGAGGGTCGCAATCTGTGCAGTCTAAAAGGGTTTGTGAGGGTCTAAAGGGTTGTGTGGAGGTCTTATAAAGGTTGTATGAAGGTCATAGGAAGGTCATATGAAGGTTCCATAAGGATCTTATGGAGGTCCTATGAAGGTTATTTGAGGGTCATATAAAGCGTAAATAAAGGTCATAGTGCGGTTTTCTGGAGGTCACATAGAGATCGTATGGCCATAGGAAGGCCATACGAACCGTATTATCCCAATTTCGGCCCTCGCAATCGCCTATTTCGCCTGCAGTACCAAATTCCGGACGCCATCAGAACAGAATGTACGGAAGTGTTTCCACTGAGAAGTCTGTGAGTGAAATGTCACCATGGGATTTTGGTGTAGAACAGTCGAGCGTAAGTCACAGCAGTGATTATTGTCCCAATGGGTAAGACAGACTCGAGTGATATAGTTCCTGAAATAGTCATCAACAGCAACAAGCTTTAATGAGATTTGAGCTTATCTTATGCGAGGAAATGCAGACGGCAGAATGACTCGAGTTTTCCCCGAGTCAGTGGTATATGCGCTTCAGCTATATTTGCGCCTCTGCGGTACGTGGACCCCGCCCTTTGTCGACGCAGACTTCATCCGATATGTCTCGTCGTAATGTTGGTTAATTGCGAAGTTTCAGATTGGATGAAATGAATTCTGAAAAATTTTTTGTGTGTCAATGGACAGGTCATAAATATGTCAAAATTAGCAAAATGCGCGATGAAATACGCAATAATAATTTAGGATAATAAATTCGTAGGACGTTTATAGATGACAACAGAGATTCAATATTTCATTTTTCCCATTATAATTGAATTCTGTAACAAATTCCTGTTAATTCTAGGGAGAGGAGGGGAATATGAGTTAAATTTGCATTTATGCTCATGGAAAACAAATTGAGGGCTTAGAGATACTCGGGAATGCATGAGCTTCCACACCAGCTTCAAATATTTTAAGCTCACCGAAATTTCCTAGGTGCTTTTTCGGAAGTGATTCCACGGGGCTGATGGGAAAGTAAAAGGGAGAAAGGTGGATGGTCTCAGGGGTGTCGTATCTCACGTTCCATAGCGTCGTCACTCACCTGGATCATCCGCTCGAGAGTTGCGATCTTTTTGGTAAATGCAAGGTGAGGAAGCGGCGACATTTCCGGTCTCTTGAGGTAAACGAAGAGGGAATGACGTAATTTCATGCGGAGACTGAGGAATTAGATGTCGTTGGGGGGCTGGGTATCGTGGGAATCCCCTGGGTCATAGGAGAAGCATGGCGGGAAACTCTTTGAATTTGAGAGTATTTTTTGCTCACGAGTGGAAGCATTGTAATCGCTATAATTTAAGTTTCGCAGATTTTATTAATATAAAATCCACTTTCACTTACTGGATTTTTGTGCATCCACTAATTTTTTTAATTGCCATTGTTCACAATGGAGATGTTGAATATTGAAAAATTCCATTAAAATGCCGATTGATTGATTAAAAGAATAAAAGAAAATGAATAAATAAATTGATTCAATTAGTTGAATCGTCGATAAAAAAACGTCAACGTCGACCGCTCTCTTGTCGTTTAAAAAATGAAGGCTGATACAATTCCAATTATCGAATCGGACAAGATCACGTATTCGGATGAAAAATGCGGCGGTGTCGCAGTAGGATTACACGTACTTGTTGGGAATCGATTGGCCCTCTCCCATTTACTCCTCCGAGTTTTACGTGTTCTATAGCGTTATACCAAAATACCTCTCATACCGAAGAGAGGAGGTACGATGGAAGTACATAACCATAAAATAAGTCTCTTCTTGGTTTATTTTTTCTCTTCATTCGGGAGTTCCTAGGCACGCACGGACGGCCATCGACGGGAATAAACGGCACAAGATGGGAACTCACATATTTCTTATCTGTAGCCTACGGAGATGACGCATAAAGAATTTTTTACTGTGAAAATTAGTCTTGAAGGTTGTTAACAATTTTTCACTGAAATTTCCGGTAATTTTGTGGAATTTTTTATCGTATTTTAGTTCCTGTGGAATTTCCAGGAATTCCATAGTTAAAAATTCAGAATTTCATTGAAAAATTAATGGAAATATCAGTTAAATTATTCCTTGAAAATTGATAGAAATCAGTGAAATTTGAATTGAATCGAAACCTGACATGAAAGTCTTATGAAGGTTATATAAAGGTCACGTAAAGGTTTCACGAAGATCGTATGAAGGTCATACAAAGGTCAGCATTTCATTGAAAAATCAATCAACTGTAAATATCAGTTGAATTATTTCCCGAAAATTGATAGAAATCAGTGAATTTTCAAGGATAAATTTTCGAACATAAATTCTGCAATGTAAAATAAAGAACGTTGTTTTCCAATTTAAGGTTAGTTTTAAAGCTTATGGTATGTGCCACACCCAGCACTATACAGATCCCTCATGCATTTGCATGGCTTTTGCGTGAAGGATTTGCACGTGGAGCGCTTTCAAAGTGGAGGGGTCCACCATCCAAAGGATTCAACGAGACATCCTATTTCCTTGTAAATCCGTTCTCCATCAGTTTCATCATATTTATTTCGTCGAAACGAGATAGCTGACAAGAAACTTTTTATTCAGCTCGCTGCTGGATGGATCATGTCAAACCCACATTTCGATATTGATTGGCATTTCGGGTAAATTAGTTGATTCAAATTATTCTTCATCAAGGGAATATAAATTTAAAGGAGTGTTTTTTAATGAAAAAAAAACATGATTGATTGATGAAATTATTTAATGAATTAAATGTAGAACAAGTGGGAAATTGCTTTTATATTAAATCCAAAGAAATTTCTTCTTTAATCAATTGTGTTATATTTTTAATTTAGAGTGACATTGTATGAAATTCCAAATATCAAATAATTATATTATATAATAAATACATCCCGATGGAAAATATCTTAGACGAGTATGAGCTCATTGACTCACGAATAATTCATCGGACATCTGACATTTTCGGAGAGTGAACACTCGACCCTAGCGGGGAATTTCGAATACACGAGAAATACGGTAATAATCTCTCACAAGAACCAAATTGCGCTCCACGTACAACACCGTATATTTATACTACGGGAATGCATACATACGTTCGGAATATCAGCGGTGCAGAGTCGAAATATTCGATTCAAGGCATGAGGCACAGTGTGTCCGAAAACGAAATTCCGGGAATGCCTTGTTATAGTTAGCATTCCACCCAAGTATGTCTGACCAGAAGTCGTTGGTTCGGTTTCGATGTCGCGGTTACCGCTGGTACATCGAGCTACGGGAGAATCCGAGAATTCCTCCTGTCTAAACTTCCATGCATGACGCTATCATATTGGAGATTAAATTGGAGATATTATTATTGATGGAAATTTGGCGAAATTATGGAGGTCGCTGCAGGAAACAGAGGAATTTGAAAACATGCATATTTATACAATGAGGGCGCATATGGAGGTCATATGAAGGTCATAAGTTCACATGAGGACCAAATAAAGGGCGTCTGAAGGTCAAGTGGAGGTCATATGAGGGTTACATGAAGTATATGTGAAGATTATATAAGGGCTGTGTGAGGGTCAGATGAAGGACATATGAAGGTTGTATGAAGTTTACGTGAGAGCTTAATGAGGGCTACGTAAGGGTCACATAAAGGTTTCATGAGGGCGATATTTAGATTATAACCCCAAACATAAATTCTATAAAAAGTTGAAAAAATAACAGATGCAAGTAATGCATCCAAAATATATTCTTCATTCGCTAAACCTTTCAAATACCTCCTACCACCTCATAAAATTTAACTAAAAAAAAGAATTCTCTCTTAGTTCGATAAAAACAGTCTCCGCCCGAGACAAACTGTTCAACCCGTTATGTGTCTTCGGGATCAGTTAAGAGTTAAGAAGGTAATCTCGCATTATCGATTCGATTAATCGACCTGGGGTGAGTGGAAATGGGGTGAATAGAGAGGGACAGTATTTTTTTTCCTCTCATGCGAGAAGCTACAGAGGAGATGAAAGAAGGCGAAAGAGACAGAATGAGAGCACGTGAAGGTTTGAAAATTAATGGAGTTTTCTCTAAGGGGCCAATCTCATCGTGGTAACAGCCTTAAGTTTCCTTCTCCCCTCTTCACCATCAACCCACCTTCACCCGGTCTCTTGAGGCTCTCGCTCGTATTCACCCTGCCTCTCTCTCTCTCTCTCTCTCTCTCGTTGTGAAAACAGGGGCAATTTGTCACTTGGCTTCAGACGACCCGCTAGTCGATAACCCATACCTAGTGGAGAAGCTACACTATCAACAAATTTTCTAAATAAAAGGAGGAAGAAAATTCAACGTCGAGTGACGTAATGGGAGATGTAGGTGAAGAAACATCTTTTTGACAAATTGTTCCTCAGTTTTAGCATCAAAATAGGGCAATTGAGGCAGAAAAATGGTTTATTCTAATGGAATAAAGGCTATTCGAAGTAAATCAATGATTTGTTTGATCCAAAAAAAACAGACAAAAACTGAAATTCCACTTTTAAACTTTCATAACATGGGAAGATATCAATTTTTGAAAATTCCTCTTTTTTTCTATGAATAATTTAAAATTATAATCAATTGTGTGATGCAACAAAAAAATTTCAGAATTGAAAAAATTCCACGCTTTTAAAAATTTCAATGAAAGAATTTAGAACATGATATTCAAAGATATCCTCTGAATTTTAATTTTTATAAAGTACAATCTTTTTTTTTAATTCAAAAATATACTCTATGGAGGAAATGTAAATAATTTCGATGAAAAAAATATTTCGAATATGAAAAAAAAAATCAGAACATTCACCTCTGCCATTACCGAGTTACCAACGACTGAGGCCGGTCCACTATACCCCTCGCTCCCCCAATTATCCACAATTTTCTCCAAACTTACCTCACGCAATCGAACTAACAAATAGAATGACTTAGAATTCCCAAAAGTAGCAGATCTCCCACCCCAACCCTTTCCCCCCCTCAGGCCCTCTCACCCCCGCCCTCCCGAAAATCAACGAGTCGCCAAGACACCAGACACTGCCCCATCAGAAATCCCCAAAACCCATCCGAATCCCCTCCCAACAATCCCTAAAAAAACCAGTCCACCCCCTCCCCCGCCGCCAAAGCGACCCCCCCCCCGAAAAAACCACCCCAATGTATACATCAGTTAATCCACCCCCTCGGAGAAGCCACCGTCCCCAGTATCTCCGTTTTCTCTCGCATCACAAAACCCATTTACCCTTTCTGCTCACCGATGAGCGCCCTCTGACGACTCGACCTCGCACCACCCACCAGTGTCAGTATCGACTGGGCGCGCCGGTTTTAGCGTTGGATAGAACCCTACGACGCGCACCGCGGCGGAAGGGGGGTGGGTAGTGTAAACGAGGGGGTGGGGGCGGGCGGGGCTGTGCCGGCTTTCCACATGGCGCGCCCTACCCCTCCCTCCCCTCCCCCCCTAACCTCTTCCAAAGGTTCTCACCGCTGCATTCTCCACCTCACATCATCCCTAGAACAATTCCCCCCAAAGCAACAAAAAAAAACCGAAAAAACCCCTAGCCCCATCACAGCCTAGTCCGCGCCTAGACGCTTCAAAAATTCCCGAAAGATGCTGCCACATGGTGTTTTCGGCCGGTCTAACTGTCGCCGAAATTCGTATCAACTCGGGTATTTCCGGAGCAGTCGGTTCCATAAAAGACAGCAGACAGAGAGTTTAGGGGGGGGGCGGA
>NW_021680376.1:546041-574910 GCF_001412515.2 Diachasma alloeum
CTCCTTCGCCCCCCCCCCCCGCACTCTTCGTCTCGTCGTAACGCGTACATTGGTGAGGGAGGGGGGGCGCAAGGCACACAGCAGCAGCAGCAGCAGTACAACACCCCCTCGTATAAACGGGCAGCGTCAGTACTAAGGTGGGCGGCCGTGGTGCGGTACTCTGGTGCGGTGAGCGCGATGTCCAGGGAGTGCCCCTGGTTTCGCGTCGGTTGATAATGCACACACTTGTGTTCAACGTACGGCACTGTTTGATCGTTTGAATACTGGGTAGATTTGGTGGGGGATAAATATATTTTTTTTTTTTCAAAGTTTTTGGAAAGTGTTGGGGGGTTGTTGATGGATTGTGGGTATGGAGTGATTTTTTCGAGGGGGGAGTGGATGTTTGGGGGGTTGTGAAAGGCCTCTGGGGGGATGGGATGGGCTGGGGGATTTTTTGGAGTTGAAAGTTGATGATTGAACATTGAGGGAATTGTTTGGTGGCTCGAGGGTCCGCGGCGAAAGAGGTACTTCGGAGTGATGTGACGCGATTTTTTTGCATCCCACGGAATTTAAACGTTTTTTGGAGTATGAGCTGTGGGGTATCGAGCCGGGAGTGTTGCTGTGCCGCATCGTGGTGGTTAGTCAGGGTGCGCGGATACCACTGAGCGTTTTGCCTATTTTTATTTAGGCACTCGATGGAATAAACATGGGGGCATGGCTGGGGGGATGAGTGAATTAATCGTCATGGAACTGATCACGATTGATAAATTCTGGAGGATTGTTTGGCACGATGATAATGACGTCAGTGGTTATCAGGAAGGGGGGGTGGTGGGCTGTGGGTATGTCCATGGGAGTTGGAAGTGTGAGGATATGTGGATTGAGAGTGGTGAACGCGGATGACCGGGTGGACACGGGATTCTTTGAGGAGAGACTGTGGTAGCCGTGACTCAGCCCAGTTGGGACTGGTGGATGAAGTTCAATTGAGGGTGAAGATTGATATATCGGTGGTGGGTTGTTGTTCATTAATTCGTTTAGTCAGTGGGTGAGGCAGGCTGGGAATTTAGGGGGCTTATTGTGACAGTGAGGGGACGTGCTTGGTGTGCGTGAAGTCGTCGCTGGGATGTTGAGACGATTGTCGAGGAGTGAAATTATTGGGACCGTTAAACGGTGTGAGGCACGTTCACCCAGTGACGCGTCATCGTGCATTCAATATAGGCTACCCGGCGTCCGGTAGCTCGTCCCTACTCTCTCATCGACGCCCCTGGGCAATGTGCCCACCCGCCGGCAACGCAACGTGAGTAATTACGTTTTTTGGCTTGAAAATACTGGGGGAGATAATGTTTTGAGGGGCCTCGGGCGTTGCGACACGGGCATTTTGCGGGGGAGGTGAGATGTTTTGGCAGAGGAGTTGGCGAGGAGCAGGTGAACAACTGTTTTTCAATGTGACGTGAGAGTGGGGGCTTTTGGGGAATTCAGAGCAGGAATTTTGATGAAGTGAGAGAAAGGTTTGAGTTGGATTTTGGGAAACGGGAATTTTTAATTCTAACGACATTTACATTCTCGATTGTATGTTTTCGAGTTATTTTATTTCTCATTTTTAGGAGAAATGTATGCAGGACTGAATTTGAATCTCAATTAGAAACCATATTACAAATCTAACAAAAAAAGAGAAACTTTACTTCTAGAAGAAAATTGATGAAAGAATTAAAAAAATGTAATTTTCGAAAATTATGAGTATTTGAATAAATAATTTATAAACAATCAATTGTTCACCATAAAAATAATTTCTCCCCTTCTGGGAATTTTTCTTTATGACAATTATTCTTGCCTTTTTCACTGTTAGCAAAAATAAGCGAGTGACATTGAATTCAATTTTGGGGGAAAAACCGTAGAACTTGAGATTTCATGGAATTCAGGTGTATATTTTTAATTGCGACTACTTGCAACTACTCTCCCTCAATGTATTACCCGAATATTCCCTGAAATTCCGCGTTAATTGATGGAATAATAATTCTTTCCTCTTTTCATCAGAGCCACGTTAATTAGTGGCGTCTGACTGAACTCGAATATTTTCACTTTCACGTGTAATTAATTCAGTCCTTCTACGTTGCACCGAAATTATTCATGCTGGCATTTTATTTCGCCGTGGTACTAGTATCCTCGTTTGTTTCAAATCCTCATAATTTTTTTCCTTCGATATGAGTTTAAATATTTTTATTTCTTCATTTCATTTATCGAATTTCCCTCGAACTGCCCGTTAATTAATACAGGGAAATGGCAAAAGCGTCAGGTTGTTATCGGAAACGTTGTGATATTTATTGGTAAAAAAATTCTTGACTCACGAACTCATTTTAAGGGGAAAACATGCACCAAATGGATGATCAAAACTCCTATTGATGAAAAAAATTGATGAAGAAAATGATTCGGACGCATATTACTAAATAAATATACCACACGAGGACAAGTGCAATTTCTCAATTTTTTTTCCTGTTTTTGTTTGTTGAGGGTCACGAGGGTGAGGTGAGACATCACACGTTACGACTTTGCATCGTAAACGAAAAAAATCATCACTGCGTCGAGAAAAATACTCTCCTGTTTCTGCGGCATTACTCCAATTTTTTACACTCCTACTGGAAAAAAATTCATTCCGCACGCTCCAATCGTTCTTCCAGTTATTCCACTCCCAAGTGTGTCATTTAACTCTTGAACATTTTAATGAGTAATTCGGTATGGATGAGGAAAAAGGAGATGAGAGAATGCGTCGTTAATGCAAATCCATTTGTGATAGCCTGGCGGGGGAGAAATATTAAAAAAATTGTGAACCGCTGGTCATAAAATTTGACACGCGTTTTTTTCTCTTGACATACGAGTGAGGCTGGGTGAAAGGTAGCATACAACCCACTTTTTCATTCCATGTTTATATTTATTTGTAAATAAACATGCGAGAAAAACATGAAGAATGGGAAATGAAATTTGAAAAATTCATTAAACGAATAAATCGCTTTTCCTCGAGAACTAGCAGAAATGGAACGATTTTTTTTTCTATTCGCAAGCGCAGAAAATTTCCGATTTCAAACCCTGGTTATGAACCCTTTTTGCCCTATAATTTCCTAGAATATCGGAAAAACAAATTTTTAAGGCTTGAAAACGATTCCTCCGGTTTTTCCAGAAGTACAGGGGCAAAACGGGTTCATGACCAGACATTGGAATCGCAAATTTTCCAGGCTTCTTAATGAGATGATCATTCATTCTTCAAATATCGCGCAACAACGATAAAATTTGTCACATACATACGTACACACAGCAAAAAAATTAAAATTCGATGAAATAAAAAAAAAAATACGAATGAAAAAATATACCAAGCCCCAACATTTTTTAAATACGCTTTTTGCGAACGAAAATAATATATCAAAGCAACAATCTCGGCTCATTAATTATAAAGAATAAAACCGAAATGGCATTTGGTCTGACCAGACCCTGGAATTTCCACTGCCCAGCGACAGTGGATTAAGAATACTCGTCTGACTCGTCAGCAACTTTATCCACTTCCCTGTTCTCTCCTCTCCCCGGCCAGCATGACGAGATATTATGCTGAAATAGAAAGCGACTCGGGTCTCCTCGCAAAATAGAATTTCCCTTTTCCGTCGTATCGATCCCAACCACGCGGAATGAGGTAGGATATGCGTGAGGGAGTGTAGCGCCCCGCATCGTTGAAGCAGGTCAGAATTCAAATGCGTTCAGTCGTCCGGATTCACGGGGAGTTGGAAATTTAAGGGCTGTATTATTCAAAGAAAATCCGAAATTTGGGGGATCAAGTTATTTAATCATGCGAATATTTCAGGAATATTAGCGGTTCTCATTATGTTTTTATGAGCGCAAGTTTTTCATTTGTTTGGTAATCCGAATTTTGCTGATTTATTCAGTGCAGTGAAAACTGGGTGTAATGAAAATTGAATGAAGGAACGAATTGGATTATGATTCAGTGGTTCGTGGGGCAATTGGTAAATAGGGGATTGTCTTTCACTGTTTTATTGATGTTACGGGATTTGAGAGTCGAAACGGGTACGGAATTTCAACATTTTTAACTCTTTTCATTGAGAACTCGTGAAAATTTTCGTTTTCTCACCCCTTTAAATTAAAAAAATTGCACCCCAGAATTTTCAGGGTCTGACGATGCGATTTTTCTGCACCAGTACGTAAGATTTTTCACTACAATAATGGCATTCTCACCGCATAAAATTATGACCAATCGCTGTGTAATTTTTTTTCACATCATTTGACACTGAAATCGCCTTTTTTCATCTTTTAATTAATAATTAGAGAATGTTTTCTTAAATTCGGGGGATGTCGATACCGCTCAGTGCCTGACAGCTCGCGTATGCAATTGTCTGTGGCTGAAAAAATCACGCAAGTACAACATAATTAGCGATTTCTCTTATGAAAATCTATTTTAAGAGATATTTCCGGATCATGAAAGAAGAATTTGAAAACGAGAATGGCTGTGACATTCTATATAAGCCGTCAATACACTGTTTGAGAGGTTTAGGCGACTCGTTCGGATGGTTATAACGAATAAATATTCAAATGTATAACTTGTGCTAAAAGAGAATAAAATGTCCCAACGAGATGGAGCCGTAATATTTTATTATTATTCCCTCAAAAAAACACGCAATAATGATTGAAGTACCATTCTCACATTTTCGCAATATCATTTTGTTCTCATGCATTTCAATTTATCAAATAAAATCTGAATTCCATTCATGTCATTGAATCATCCAACATCGGAGATTTTTTTCTATTGACAGTTATTGAGTAGAGGTTAGGTACTGAGTGATATAGGAATCAGTACCCCTCACTCAGCTCCTATATCTTCATTTTTTGATAATTCATCGGAAGTGAGAGAAAAATTGAGGATCCGAGACCTCTAAATATCTAGCTGAAAAGCCATAGAATGCTATGCGACTATTTTAATTCGAAATCAGGCACCACTTCCCCTACATGCCCCCTTAATTGCTCCGAACGACGAAATTGATTGAGAAATTTCCCCTCGCAAGATCGAAGCCCAATACCGCCTTCGAGATACTGACGCGGCATGCTCTCGAAATTCATCAGCGTCGGGATCACCCTTCGGACGGCGAAGCCGCCCCTGCCACGTCCGGCCTATCGGTGAATATACTTCCGGACCTGTCTATCCATCCCGTTGCAGCATCACCCGCAGATATATTTCCGTGACAGAACTGCGGAGGATCGTGTCGCTGAGTAATCACCCCTCAACTTTGCATGACAAGTGTAGCCCCCCCGAAAGTATAAAGCTTGCAACTAGAGTTTTGGACACGAGATTTCATCCCCCTTACCCTCTACACATACTCCAAAGCCCCTGACGAATTACTACAAATGGGTTTCGGTGGATCTGCGTTTCAATCCTCTTGTTATGGTTCTGTAATAGCATAACTTTAGCTATCAATAGGAATTCTTTACTGTATTTCATTTTATTGATTTTACTCTGCAGTTTAATTTTTTATTTTGTCCGCAAACACATGTTTTGTTATTTTCATTTCATGAGAATGTCAATTAAAAAATAGAAATATAAAATGTATATATAAATATAATATAATTATTTTTTCCGTAAAAATGTGTTTTGTTATTTTTACGTCATGAAAATAGGAATTTAAAAAATAACGAATGTGAAATTTAATTTTTATGTGTCAGTCTGCAGGAAAAATTGTAATTTTTTTATTCTCAAAGACAACTCTTTCACATCCGGCAATAACTAACGCAATTAATCCAAAATTCACAGCCAATATTTCGAGTGCGGAAGGCACTCCTCTTCAGGGCCAAATTTATTCATCTACGATAATCAACAAAATAGAATATCACGAATGAATATTTCAAGAGAAAGTAAATATTGCAAGATAATAAAAATATAAAACAACATTACAAATAAATTAAATAAATAATCCCATGGCTTCTACTAATTCCATTCTCTATTTCAATTTTTTATGTCCTCCGTAAAAAAAAATACACTACATCATTTTTTTCATAAACACAAAATAAAAAACAAATCTAAATTTCCTAAAAAAAATCCAAGGATATGACATTTCTATATGTTAATCCACTCAAAAAACGAGCCAATCTCCCATAAAAATCCCATATCCCCTACAATAAATTTCGTTCCATCCAACAAGTCTCGCAAAAAGTCCGTAAAACCGTACAAAGAAAATTGGATTTCGTTTGAGGAATTTAAAAAAAAACGAGAGGCAGGAAGAGCAAGTGAATAAAACTAAATTCATATAAATATGTAAATAAAATTGAGCTTTGTTGTTGGGTTTACTAAGGTGAGAGGCCCTGGGGGGGAGGGGGAGTCGAGGGGTTATGAAAAAGCGAGTGTACTCTGCGCCGATGGGATCACTGGTGCGTATTCCAAACGATAATTCGCGGCTGACCGCACAAGCGCGCATATACCAACAGTATTTCCATGATGCGATGGGTAGAATGCAAGATGGGTTAACGCTCGAGTTGACCCTCCACTGTGTATCTCATTCTATCTAACCGGTAATAAAAGCTCTCGTCTCTCATGTCGTCCGGCCGTTTCGTAACGCTCCATTTTCCTTCTCCTTCACGTTCTAGGTGCTCCATGTAGAGGGGCATGTGCACAGCATGAAACCGCACGTGCGAACATTTTTAATGCTTTCTTGATTTTCAGGGATAATTAAGTGTGATTGGATTATAACAACATGCAGAAATATATTTTCCGCGGTTTTTTCGGCCTCAACTTGGAAGTCCCTTAGATTTCTATTGGGTATTGGCTACTTATTAAGACTTCAGTTCTCTAATTAATGCCGAAAAACGATTAAAACAAGTGGATAATCGCATTTTTTTACTTTCGGCATAAAAAAATTCCACCCCCTCCAAAATTAATTTCCCCCTGTTGTTCAGCTTCCATGTAATCTAAACAAATCGCAAGGCATGTGCCGGCAAAAAGCATGATAATTTATCCCGGCAATTGCTCTCGGCGGGAGCCAGAAGCCAATTGAGAAAACAAATAGGCTGCAGTGCCCCTAAAAAAGACAACGTTTGCAAGCAATAACCCATAACTAAGCTTGTGGACTAAATTCAACCTATAGTTCACCGTAGTCGCGACGCCTGCGGCTACTTAACCCACTGCGAGGGTAATTTTAATTTAGAAACACCCGAACCACCAAAGCCCGACCCCGTGGGTTATTAACGGTTCTCTCTCTCTCTCCCTCGCTGTCTTCGTCTCCCAGCCGACAAGCCTGGAATGTTTGTAAAACTATGCGACCTGTGCTGCACGATGTGGAGAGAAAATCGGGATAGCGTTACGTACGGGCATACCAACGAGTCCTCTTATCTTGCCTGTGTGATAAAATACCTGGAGGAGCTTCGTGCGGGCTATTAAACATATTTTAAACGACAGAGGGCAAAGAGACGTGTAATGAACAGATGAAAATTGGTTATTAATTGAAAATAACAGCATAAACTGACGCAAATATTTTTTTTAATGGTTTTTTCTTTCGGAATCACGCGATGATTAAGAATTTCTTCAGGGATATATTATTTTGATTTTTTTGGAATTTAGATTTTTTCATTTTCTACCTTTTGATGTATTTAAATTGTAATTTTTTTATCAGAGGTGTTGTTCCCTTTATTATAACTAATATAAACAATATAAACAATGATTGAAAGCTCTGAATGTAATGGAGTTATTTTCAAAGGCTACTAGAACTCTTCTCTAAAATTATTTTTTATTTTTATTTATTTTTTATTTTATTTTTATTTTGCAATTTATAAGGAATTGAGATTATTAACCGGAAAAAAGGCTCCGCTAGAGTAATAATTTCTAATACTATTTCTCACAGCGTTAACTCTAACAATTATAATGATGTATAATATATAATATATAATATATAATATATAATAATATACAATACATAATTATGCTCGTAAAAATCGAATTAAAAATTAAGTTAGCTCTCACCGAAAGCATATATCCCTGGATTGTCGTCGGAGGTGGAAATATCAGGAATAAATATCCCCCCCCCCCAACAAAATAACAAAATCCTTATTAAAATGTCAGGCAATTTTTTCCGCCTCTCCAACTTCCGGAATGAAATTCACCAAAAACAGTCAGGAATTACAATTACTCGAGTTCCGCGGAGCACAAAGTTCTTCATCAAGGAATTTCAGACACTTCGCGGTGCCCAGTGCAAAGAAAAAATCCTCATCCGGAGAAGAGTCTTTTCCTCCGTCTTACGAAGAGAGGACGACGGAGAGACGGGAGCGACGGGGAAACGAAAACGTTAGAGGATGGCAGCATCACTTGAATCTACACCAGCTACGTAGATGAATATCATGAATACGATGAATAGAATTTTGGTGTTAATTCCCGGCTTAACCGGGAAACGCCCGTTATGTCGTCGGTCCCTTCATTCCGCTCTCCTCGCCCATAACAAGCGTTGGGGTTTATCCATAGAGAGACTATTCTACTTCCGTCGTCCTTCTTCGCCTACCCCCAATCGGTGGGGAGAGCCGCGTTTCATCATGTTCCTGGGTAAACTCTAATTACTGACTAGCCGGCCGAGTGGAATTGCCGGGGAAAATGCATTCCCGACGGTTAGGATGGATGCCTTTCATCCCCGCTGTCGCTTGGGTTCGTTATTTGAGTATTTCTGGGGGATTGGCATGCATATGGAACATTCAGTTTTTGTTCGTGACGATAATCTCGGGGGGCATGGGTGGTGGTAAAGGCTAAGTTTGTTTCCAACTGGCGGGCTCGATGAGAAATAGCATAAAACAACGATTATTGGATTCTGGATGGAGATCGAGTCGCGAGGAATGTTGTAGCAGAGCCCTTTCTCCGGTTAATAATGTCAGTTCCTTGTAAATTGCGAAATAAAAAATGATTTTAGAGAACTAACTGCACTGCTAGAATTTTTTTTTATTTCCAGTGACGACGGCAATTGAATTCTCAGTCTGGTGAAGTTTTAGTTTAATTTAAGATCATGTTCAACATCATTCATGAGTGTTGCCAGTCATTGTTGATATTTCAAGGACAAATTTAATTTTAGACTTCATTATGAAAACTGAAAATTAAAGTTAACTGAATTTTCAATAAATTGAGAATTCCGGGAAATAATTGCCTGAATTTTTGTTATTTTCAGTAATTCTTGTGTGGACCTGGGATCAAAACTCAAATTTACGAATATTCAATAAATATTCGTAAATCTGAGAATAAAAATTTGACTGAATTTTCCGGAAAAAAACCGTAAATTGGATTTGAGGAAAAAAACAAAGTAATTTCAAGTTCCTCTGAAAATTCAAGTGATGTCTCATTTTTTTAACGTCAAAAAGACAGAAATTCCCCAATTTTCATGAAGTTTCAAGTAAAAGTAAATATTCCCTGCTAAATTCCCTCGAATTTTCAGAGAAATCCTTTAAAATTCTCGGAATCCCAGGAATTATCGGAGGAATTCATCCGAAAATGACGAGGAATCATGAATTTAAGGAGAGATTCCTCCGAATTTTCCTGATTTTCCATCAATTTCCCAGAACAATTAAACCAAATTCTCACTAATACATGAAACTCTGAATTTTCACTGACAAAATCCCCCGAAAATTTCAAGAAAAATTTTCCCCAGTGTCGGAACACCCCAGTCTCCCCTCCCAGATCTAAGTTTTCCCTCCCCACCCCAGCCACAAACCCTACCCGTCACCCTGACACATGACTAGAACCCCATAACCCACATTCCCCGCATTTCCATCGATAACAAAAAAAAATGTCAACCGCCTGACTTAAACAGGCGTAACTACTTATCCAGGCATAAATCACTTGCGGTGAAATTCTCATAAGACGAGAAATCTTGCCTAAGGTGTACGGATGTTGGCTCATCAAGGGCTCGAGGTCGTGGTTCTTCATTCCGGAAAGTGATTTCGAAACTGGCTGTAGTATATAGCCCACGGGTTTCTCGCGATAAGCTCTGTGCCAAAAAGAGGGGGTACGAGGGTAAGGGGATGTACAACGATGAATCGAGGTAGAAACGGGTGAAGGGTTGGCGCGCGGTAAAGCAGGTGGCGGTGGTGGGGGCCGGGAGGGGGTCGTACAACGCCTGCACACACAAAATTTCAAGCGTTCCATATCCACAGTTTCGCCGGAGTAACTTTGTCGAGACTCAAAAGCCATTGGATGCGCCAGTTGGAGGCTCTAATGCCCGTGTCTGGTGTTCTCCCACTTTCGTCCTTTATAACACAGGTCACTATGCTGTTGCAGGTCCTTTGATAACCAACACAACTGTTGAAATAAACATTGTACGTGTATTATCGTTGTAATCGTTGTCTCTGCTGTTGTTGGGTGTTATTCCAAGGGCTGAGAGGCTTAATTAATTGATATTGCTTATGGAATTGGGGAGGATTATCCGGTGATTTTAACGGGTTATGGCGGGAGTTTAATGAAAATTTTTAAGGGATTGTTATTCCGGGGATGAGTTGTGGTTCAGGGAGGCGGGAGAAACGGTTGTCTACCAATTTAGGTGGTCTTTAGGGTGTTAAATTGAGACATTGTGTCTTACTGGAGCATTTTTCCCAATCGTTTTTTCTCAGTGAAAAAAAAACAATTATTTTTTCATGAATGTAGACTTTAGTAATCTCTATTCACTGACGCCAATTGAAATTCAATTTTTCATACAGATTCGAAAAAATTGATATTTTTCAAAAAATTGATTTTTCAACGATCACATTAGATGACATTTCAATTGATGATCACGACATGAAAAAATAGAAGAAGAGAATAGTGAAATTAAAATTTAAAAAAGAGAACCATGAAGACGTCCTGAAGAGACTAATTTCTACCGTGAACTAAATGGAATTTATTTCCCTCTCAGGAACCTGATCATAAAAAAAATACCCATAAAAAGATAATCCACAAAAAGTCGACAAAACAATAGAAAAAAATATGAAAATAAAAAACATCAATATTCCTGAATTTCGTGCACAGAAAAAATTCCGATGCCCCTGAATACGCATATAGTACCGTCCACGTTATTCAATTCTCGGGAACTCGATGATTAAAAAATACCTGTCAAAAGTGAACACAAAAAAGTAAATGAAAAAACGCAACAAAACGCAAATATAAAATATAAAAATCCCTTTATTTGATGCACAAAAGAATGCCAATGTCTCTGAGCACAGATTACCGACAATAAAAAAATAACTAAAAAATCTACATTATTCCCTTCAGACGGATGGTACAATATAGCCATGTACAAACCCCTAATACCCCATCATCCTTTCCTTTGAGCGCGAATGGAGCACTACAAGCCCTGCGTTTTGAGTCATTACGTTTCTCATAACGAATGCAAAAATCCCTCAAGCCAGCGAGAAAAGAGAGACACCGAGACATAAAACTCCATCGTAAACGCGGACAAATGAAGCTATGAGAAATATGTGCCATATCAACATGCCCCTCAGCCCCACTAACCCATTCAAAATGCCAAAGTTTATTCTGCATTTGTATTACCAACGTGCTCCACTAATTAGCGACATTTATTAATCAACCTGTGATGCAACCACAAACAGCATCCGGCCAAGTGCTCCAGCGTCATCTGAATATTTCACGTCGCGCGTGCAACAAGGTTTCTCAAACTATATCATCAGCTCGCCGGTTCTCTCTACCTCGTCCCCGAGGACTGCCAAGTAAACCTGGAATGTATAAAGCAAAAATTGCGAGGGGAGGGGGAAAGAGGACTGCGGAGACTCTCATTGTTATTACGTGACCGAGATATAAACGGGTCGTTAATTGACGAGACGATGCGCGAAACAGCCTTTTCTGGGATTTTTTTAAAAAAAATTTCTGTCTTAATTCGCTGTCCTTTGGTAGGGGGCTGGGGTTTCTTGATGTCTTGGGGAAAAATTTTCGGGAGGAACTTGTGCTGGAGGTTTCAGTAATTCGATAGTTATGAATGGAGAATTTTGGGAATGTTTTGAAGAATTTGAGTTTTGGATTTTTTGTGTTACATCAACCTATTATGATCCAAAAAGTGCGAATTTCTTCAATTGTTCGCCAATAAATCCGTGGAATTAAAGCTTCTTTTTCAAATTTAGGTATTGTTGAGCCATATCCATCGACAGCAATTAAATTCATCCATATATCGTATTTTTTAATTTTGAAATTGAAAAAAAAGGATATCTGGGCTTAAAAAAATTCTTTGGATGTCTCTTCAGCCGAGACATGTTGATTTTCCATCTTTTGGAAAATTCACTTCCACTGATTATTTGAATAAAAAAAAGAAAGGGTTAAATTAATTCAATTATCATAAAAACGACCGACTTCGACGGCACTTTCATCGGATAAATGGATGTTACATATATATATATATCATTTCATATCTGAAATTTCATCAAATATTAAACTAAATTAAAAATACAACCCAATTGATTAAAAAAGAAATTTCATTGTATTTAATTAAATGATATGAAACGATGTGCAACAAACTATACGTTTTATTTATTTCTAACTATTAACAGAATGATTTTTTTCTCAACCTATCCAATAATCGATATTACAGAATTTTAATTGCAGAAAAGAATTGTTGCTCTAAAAAAATTTCCATCACTCGAGCAAACACGAAAGATCGACCCAAACGTCCGAATCAATTTCCGAACGCTGAAAAATCAACGAAATCAACTCGAGAGTCGCCGAGACGGACATGATAAATGTCGGAAAAAGCCTGAAAAAAAAGTTAAAATTGAGGCTCTCGTGGCCTCGAGGACCCCAGTCCGAAATCTCGAAGAGTAATGGCGACCATTAGCTAGGCAGTGGTAAATTACTCTGCGAGAGGAGTCGGGGGTAAAGGTTGAGGCTGCACTGGGAGCCCCCGAAGCGAAACAATTTCACGTACGTATTCCGCCCTCAGCCCACGGAGATGGGTCTACTCGCTGTCGTCCCTTGAAACTTCTGACTCTTTCAATTTTCCATTCTCTTCAAATTTTTTTCCCCTCGTTACTCAGTGTTCACCCAAAGATTGCCCCATTCTGCTGCTGGTAATCCACCCCCCTACGTGATGTTACACCAGGAGAAATCGAGAAAAGTCAGTGGCTGCGTCTCTTCACTTCATCCAACTATTTTTCACCTCCTTGTTACACTATTTTCCTTTCAAACCACCGCCCGAGGGATGTGACACGGCATTTTATCATTCATTTTCGTACTCCGCCTGGCTATTTGTTATCACCATGTCAGCGTGATATATTTATGATTTTTCACCCCCCGACGATAACCCAGAGGAGAGGTATATCCGTTTTGTGAGAGCTACCCTAATTTCCAATCGGCTTTTTACGAGCATAACTCTATGAAAAATAGTATTAAAAAGAATTATTGGATTTTTGACGGAGATTGAGGTATGAGGAAAGTTGTAGCAGAGCCCTCTTTACGACTAATTATCTGAATTCCTTAAAAATTGCAAAATAAAAAATAATTTTAGAACAGTCACTAGCTGGGACGAGAATTCCCTAGTGACCGAACGAAAAAAATTGATAATGATTTATGTTGTTTACAATATTCGATACATAATTTATAAACAATCAATTTTCCACCATGAAAGTCATTTATTCCGAACCTTAAAAAATAAGGTTTCTAAAAGTTGAAATAATTCAAATTATTTATTCACAAACAACGAATGATTAAAAAAATGATAATTCTGTGTAAAATATTTTTTTTTTCACGCAAATGTAATTAAAAAATAGGATAATTGAAAATGGATGAATCTAAAAAATAATTGAAACCTAAAAAATTGAAAATTGGAAACCCGCGATGAGAATGTTGTTGACCGAGTTCTTCGAAACTAAAAAAAAATCTATTCAGCAGCAAAAAAGAGAAAATAAAAAAAATGACGCAAATTTTCAATCTCCAATTTTTAAAGTTTCACTTTTTGAAACACACCTGTCCACCTCACAACAGCAAAAAAACCCGCCGCGACCAATTACCGAAATCATCCATCAGGCCGTCAACAGGTTCATCACCACCGGAAAATTAATGAAATTGACGTGCCAGCTCAAGCCCCCTCGACATCCAATTTTCAAGTACCCCAACCGTTGATATAAATTCACCGACGTCCGTGTCGTTGAGTGAAACGGCCAGACAACGTGATACAATTAAAAACTTTGAGACCTCTCCCTCTCTCACCCGCTCGAGAGGTCAGAGGTGCCTGCGAAACGAAAACAGGCGGTGAGAATGAGGATGGATTGTTGTCCCTCTTCCACTCAGAATTGAGGAGTGGAGCACGTCGTGCGAATTAAGTGATTCGCGCTCGTATCTACCCACAAGTTTGTTCCCCAATCGTAACTGAATTATGTAACAACGGTTGGCCACCAGGCGCAGGGCGAGGGCAAAGCGAATGACTGAGGTCGGTGGAGTGGGTGTAGACGAGACAAAGGGTGAGTTCAAACCGCCGGAAAATAGGGGGAATATTTACGGTAGGTGGAGATGTCTGTATTTGCAACGCGCAATAACTTCGCGAAACGCGTTTTTATCGCCTCCTCCACTTGTCTCTCTGCGTACTTTGTGTGCGGTTTTACGCCCTCCCACTTTATTCGCGCGGCCTATGCAATACCCTGGAAATCCTTCGGGAGTTTTTTCGCCTGATGGAAATATAAAATGTCGAATTATTACAGCTGAATTGTTTCTTTAATTCTAGATTTATGTCGGAGTCAGTGATTGAGCGGGGAAATATTTATTTCGTTGATTTTTTTCTTACGAATGGAAGCATTGCAATCATTTAATTTTCATATTTCGTAGAACAAGGGGGTTACACCCCCATATGACCCACATGTAACCCTCGTAACCCTCATCTTAACCTCGTTATAACTCTCGTGACCCTTTTTTAGCCCCTGGTGACCATTGGTTTCTGACCCTTGGTTTTTTACCCCCATGACCCTTGTGAACCTGAACCTGATCCTTGTGGCCCTTATTAAACCCTTACTCTGGCCCTTGTGAACCTTAATCTGATCCTTGTGAGGATATTTTGAGGATCCATGATGTTTTTGAGTCAATAGGTAGGAAATATATCTTAAGGATATCCAAGTACTTTGACTATTTTTTCTCCAGTGAAAATTTAATGAAACTCTAAATTTTTCAACAGCAAAAATCTGAGAATTTCCCAACTCACTTGAATTTTCACTAAAAACATGAATATTAATTTATTGATTCATTTTCTCGAGACTCCACTTACCATAATGGTCCGGATTTCTATGAATATTCATGGAATAATTCAGGGACAATTCAGTTTTCATTGATTTTTTCGTAAAATTTGCAATTTCAAATGACGAAGTTCCTTCAGAATTCAGTAGACCTATAATGTGACAAAAATATTATATAATGACCAGTGTACACCAGATGGAATATATTTTCAAATATTTTCCAAGGATTACAGAGCATTATTGCTGCCCTATAATCCTTCATCACAAAACATGATATCACGATATCAATTACCCCTTAAATGATAAACCGCGCGATGACGTGACGCAGAATCAGCCTCATATTCTCATCCCTAGCTTGAATATCAACAATAAATAACGCCAGCGATAAACAGAAACCCACATGCATTATAATCCCCCCGTCCAAACGCTGCTGTAACTTCGTACCAAAACAGTTGATGCAATCGACTAATGAGCCATTTAATTTATTTGCCAGTGACTTTCTAGTACTGAATATTTTCCCCTCATTCGGAGTATTATATCCTCGCGCGAATGAAATTCATATCCGCAGATCCGATTTCATGAGAAAATTCATGTCAAAAAATTCTATTCTTTTTTCTAATAAATTTTTACTTCTGAATGGAAAATTTGGAATCCCTCAAATTTCAGTTTTGGATTTTTTAGTTTTTTCTTCAATTGTTGGGCCCTATCTATCGACATTAATTACAATTGAATTCATATATTAATTTTTTGAGTTTTTAGAATTATCGACAAAAGCAATTTTTCACTTTTTTAAAATTGGAATATTTCCATTTTATTCAAAGTTATTAATATTTATATACCCTACATTTTCGCCTATTTTTTCGCCAGATATTTTTCCATGGCTCCAGGTTCGAAAGTGCAATTAAAATGGTGAAATTCTCTGTAAAATTGGTTGACAGAAAAAAAAATATTAGAGAATAGAAATGGCTGTGGAGCATGGAGCGATGACAGAGTAATGGCACTTAATCGCGTTTCGTTCGTGTTGATTCGGCCGTCCCGATCCTCGAAGCTATTGTTGGCCATCGGGATCGATGAGAGGTCTCGCGCCCAGTCGACTGGATGATCCCCGATAATTTTCCAAACACGTAATAACCGAATAATTACTGGTTAATAGGTCGGTTTAAAACCTCCACATGTTTGCCATCACCTCGTTGAGGTATTTTGGAGTAAATCATCGACAAAAAATAGGGCTCATCACGACTTTTAACATTGCGGAATATATCTGAAGTCTCAGAAGTAAAATTGGCAAGTTTTCAATCAATATTTCGTGATCTAAGGGAGATAGGAAAATTTTTAGAATAAAAAAAGTTTTAAATTTAGTTTCATAAAAAAAAATTCAAAATAAATACATAAAAAATGTAATTTCTTGAAAAAGTTTTTCTGCGATAACCAAAATATGAAATTACCAACAAAAGCGATATTCACAGATATTAACGTGAATGAGATCCCGACCATAGAGAGATAAATCCGCGTTCCTCTTCGCCAGTGACCGCAGCCGTAGTCCAACCACAAACAGTCCATACGTCCTCGCCTATGTCTATATTACAGCAACGCGTGTAAGTCTGACTTTCGGTCTCCTCTCCACGAGGTTGACATTTCAGATTAACCCAGTTGTTCATTTCATCCGCATGGTACAGTTTGGGCATTTTCGTTTCGCCTCTTTTGCCTCTTCATACACTAGGGTATAACCCCACCTGCAACCCTTTCGAAAGTCACTGCCACGCCTGCTGCTGGGCGATTTATTTCCCTCGGATGAAATTCCACTGGGATTAAATTGGTATAACGTACGGTATTCCCATTCTTGTTCACGTTTCGTGGATTTTGTTATTCTTTTTTTTTCTGAGTTTGTTTCTCGGTGAATGGAGGTAATTACGGGAGTTCTTTAATCGCGGGTGGAAGATTGTGATTTTGGAAGGTATAACTTTATTTACGAGGGGGGATTAATCGATATGACCCTTGTGTCTTTTTGGCCCTTGTGAGTCTGGCCCTGAGAATCCTTATGACCCTTATCAGACTCCTGACCTTTGAGAATGTCAGATGTTGGAGATTTTGACTTTTATGAATGTGTGGAGTAGTTGAGATTTTGACCCTTATGTGTCTGACCTTGCAGCCCTCATGCCCCTTATTAGACTCCCGACCCTTATGACCTTTCTGGGAGGTCTGACCCTTGAGAATGCCAGATATTTAAGGTTTGGACTTTTATAAATGTGCGCAGTAGATGATATTTTGACCCTTATGAATCTGACCCTTGTAACCCTCATGACCCTTATCAGGCCCTTGACCCTTGTAACCCTTATCAGACTCCTGACCATTAAGAATATCAAATATTTGAAATTTTCAGTTTTATGAATATGTGGAATATTAGAGATTCTAACCCTTATGAGCCTGACCCTTACCGCCTTCATGACCCTTATTAGGATCTTAACCCTTATGACCCTTATGGGACATCTGACCCTTAAGACTGTCAGATATTTGAGATTTTGACTTTTATGAGCGTGTGGAATAATTGAGATTTTGACCCTCATGAGCCTGACCCTTGCAGCCCTTACGACTCTTATCGAACTCCTGACCCTCATGAACGACAGATATATGACATTTTGACTCTCCTGAGTACGTGCAATGTCTAAGTTTCTAACTCTTCTATTCTCCAACATATTTTCTAACTATCCAAACATTATTCCAAATAGCATTTCATCGTCATTATCAATTAAAAATCGTCATTTCCTTTGCTCCCCTCCCAATTCTCAATTTCTTCTCCTTGTGTAACAGTTAACGCAAAAAAAATCTTTCAACAAAATAATCTCGGTTGAGAAAGAAGCAAAAAACATTTTGCTGACCCACATTTTTTTTATATTTCTGCATCTCCCTTTTCACTCTTTTTTATTCATCCACAAAATGTCGGCGTTGGCCACTGGGGTTTGTATAAGAGACGTTGTGGAACGGTAGGAATAGACTTTATGTGGGCGTCCATCCCTTATCAGGCATTACAGTCCATTCTCCTGAATACTGACTGGGAGAGGTTGGTGAGAGTGAGAGAGCGCACGGGAGTGCGAGGGAGAGGGGAAGAGGGAGTTGAACCGAGAGCGCACGAACTCGCGCCGGCATGTCCGGGTGTGTTACGACCGCGCCCAGCGACACCGGAAATGCTGCAGCAGCTGCTCTAACTCGCTTCCTCCACCCCCCTCGCCCCGCCGGGGGGGGGGGGTTTACTCTTCACTTTTACCTCGTATGCCATCAAATATCGTGCTTCGCTCACCAGCAATCAATTCGTCAACTAAAAACCATGAAAATTGGCAACTTCATTCGACGAATTGAATTAAAGTGCATTCAACGGCATGTGTAAAACATTTTAGGGTTAATAGACTTTTAAGGGGCATGACGAGGTATGAAGAGCAATCTGTCACGTTGTATTTCAACCCGTTATGCCCCTGGCAGGTTGTGAAATGGTTTTAAGAGGTGCCGGGGGTGGGAAAAAATTATTCACATGCGGAAATTTTGAATAGTTCTATTGGATTGAAAAATTTTATTTTCTGTAAGCCAACATAAATGTTATTTTCCTTCATTCGTCAGAGGTAAAACCGTTCTTCCTGAAATCATCATCCCTCCATATTTGAGAATAAATTGAATTCACCGCCACTAAACGAAAATGTTCCGCAAATTAAATTTACGAAGGGTTTTAAGTCACAAAGTGTTTTCTTTGCTGGATCATTAGCGCAACGCGGGGGGCCAAAGGGTATGCTGTTGCCATCGCCAAAGGGTCCTGAAGCATCACATAAGTGATGCGGCTGCCGTTTTACCAACGCAAAACACGTTGGGCACACACACCCACACAGAGAACTGTGGCGTTATTGAATGAACAAAAAATTTCAAACAGTTCTGTTGAATTAAAAACTTTATTTTCTGTAATCCAACATAAATGTTATTTTTCTTCATTCCTCACACGTAAAACCGTTCTCTCTTAAATCATCATCCCTCCACACTTGAGAATAAATTGAATTCACCACCGCTAAACGAAAATGTTCCGCGAATTAAATTTACGAAGGGTTTTAAGTCACAAAGTGCTTTTTTTGCTGGATCATTATCGCAACGCGGGGGGCCAAAGGGTATGCTGTTGCCATCGCCAAAGGGTCCTGGAGCATCACATAAGTGATACGGCTGCCATTTTATCAACGCAAAACACGTTGGGCACACACATCCACACAGAGAACTGTGACGTTGGATGTAACTCGTTAGCGACGTTTTTCGTCGTCACGTTTTCTTTTACCCCGTTGGTTCTCTCTTTTCATCCGTATTTTTTTATACTTCCTGGTTTCTTACAGAAATTGCCCTGTCAGTATACGACGCGCGTTCGTCTGAATGCAGTCTCTCGTGGTACATTCAGTTTTCCAGACACGGTTTACATAATTTTCACCGATGCGGCTGTGGCTGCGGTCGTATACCCTCGTGACTCACATAACTGCGTTAATGTTGTATACTGTGTCGGTATGATGCATGTCTGTGACCCTACGATCCCCGTCAGGGTAACAAAAGGAAGTTCACGTCGATAGGACCCTAGGCAATTTTGAAATGCCAGCGTTGAATTCCTGTTTCCAATTAATTGTTTATGATCATTTCCATTGCGAAATGCAATACGTCCCAATTTATCAGCTGTTAAATTTTCGTATTACAATTAATGATTTGCTCATGTGCGAATTCCTGTGCTCACTGAATATCATAATTACTAGAACACACTTTAAAAATGTGAGATAATCTCATAATTCTAGCTATTAATTCTAATCAACTTTGTTCAAAGAATACCTCAGTGAACGCAATATTAAGAAAGTAGAATCATTCTATTTTCCTCTGACCTAAATTATTTGGACAATTATGATTCGTTTATTCATATTTCATAGAGATTGAAAGTTCGGGAAAAGTTCTTGTCTTACTGCTGATGAAAAAATTTGAAAATTCATTGAATTTTCAAGAAATTCTGATATTGTAAACTGCAAAATAAATGAAATCAAATGAAAAGTCAATTGCAACTGAAAATTTTGATTGAATTATTCCATGGAAACTAATAAAAATCAGGGAAATTTCGGTGAACTGATTCGCGAATATTCAATTAAAAATTCAAGTAATATCATTTAATTTTCAATTAAGTATGCAATTCAATTATTTTTCCCACGAATCAAATAAAATGTCCACCTCCCGAAAATTACTAGTCAACAGTCCCCGAAATTTAAATTTTTTTTCTACCAGTGATTCCCAAAATTTTTACGTATGCACCTTGAGATAAAAAAGAACTTGACATCCGCATCATAAGCAGACGCCACTCCTCAAATAACGAGAGCCGAGACACCGCCGAGGAATCCACCAATTTATCCGACTCTGAAGGGCGTCAAGACCAATGTACCATACCGAGGGGCAATAATTCAATGTCCCATTTTTCTCAGGTTTTCGTTCATACGGAAATCACCCCCGTGTCTGTACACCACCTCATATTTTTCCCATTTCTCTTTTATTCGGGCTCCCCCACATCTGTGCGTTATTTTCTTATGACGTCAAAGGGAACGAGGACGTGACCGCAAAGTGGAGAAAGGGCGTAGGACCAAAATATTCGGTTGAATGTTGCCCATACGGAAGGCAATCCCATGAAAGTGAATGAAATTTCTCGCAAGTTTTTATTCCATTACAGTTTCACAGAAATTCCAAGGAATTTCACTACGATTTTTCATTATGATAAGACATTAACTTCATAAAAACATGAAGTCAAGACTTTTTTGTTAACTCATCTAGATAATTTTAAATAATAATTTTTCAATCCTCATAATCATCTTCACACTCCACAATTTTATTTGAATAGAAAAGACCTCTCTACTACAATTTATTAATAATTTTTGATTGAGGAACAGGCCGACTATTCCAAAGAGAAAAGATTATTTTTGAAATACAATCATTTAATTTTTAACGGAATTCCCTTTATTTGAACGATAAAAAACTGTCTTCCACAACTTTCATATAATACATGTCAGACAAGATGTTAATGTTTTTCGGGCCCGAATGAAAGAGCGAGTATTGAAATGGCGTGAAAATGACGTGTGGCACGCTGCGTGTGGTAGTGCGAATAGCCACGGCGTTTATTAAATTCCAAATCGTCCCCCCACGACGGAAAATGTAGTCACAAAACAGTAATGACGGTTGAAATCCCGCTCCCATCCAGGATGAACCATACCACGACCCAATATCTGGTTCCATTAGTAATCCCCAACTCTCCATCCACAATTCTTGATGCCCCTCCGCTGTCCCCGGCTACTCTCGCCCGTGCGAATCATCCGGGTCTCCCAGAAGCCTCGCGGAAACCTACGAATTAATAGCAATCTCCTGTCCGTCACGAGCTTCACCTCGGAGAACCTACATCAACACTAGGTGTGCAACTCGTCGCGTCTGATTCACCAATCGGAAGTCCAATTTCCACAATTTTCACCTCATCCCTTGGTTTGTCCAATTACGCCTCATTTCGCGGGGAATTTCATCAGAATTCGAAGCATTTCAGAAATATTATGCTTGAAATCACTAGAAATCTTCATAATTTGTTATCGACGAATGACAAATAGTATTATCTTCATATTATTTGTTGTGTTGGAACAAATAGAGACACTTTAACACTAATTTCAGACAATGTCCAGAAGAAAATTTAAAGTTCGTGGACAGTTTAGGGAGAAACAAATCATGAAATTTCAGGTTTCAGTAAAAATTCAAAGGAATTCAAAGTTTTGAAACAATAGTGGAACTAATTAAAACTATATATTCACTAGAATTTCCCTGATTTATTTTGATTTTTATTGCATAAATAAAATGACATTCCATGTTTTTTCCGATTTTTTTAAATCTTTGTAAAACAATAGTATTAAAATTTAGTTTTCATGGATTTTTCCATAAAATTTAGCATTTCAGTGGAGCTGTGAGACGATAAAAATTTTCGCCACTTCAATATAATCGATATCTCCCCATTCTTCGTCTGAAAGAATCTTTCTCTTCCGAAAACCCACCTGAAATGAAACATTAAAAAATCATCCCTCACTCCCTTGCAAGCCCCCCGAATCCCCAGAATAATTCATCCCATTACCATAAATTAATGGAAAAATCAATTGACTCCACCTGAAAATTCATGATTTCCCTCAACCTTTCCCGTCCCACGGATAGTGCAAGCGAATCAGTACAGCTTTCGAAACAAAATGTAATATAGAGCAGATCGATGGAGAATAGAGTGTGGGTAGAGGGAGAGCAACTGGCGAGGCAAATAGATGGCAACAGCAGCGAGGTATAATAGTCTCGTTAGTTAAAGTTCGCGCCGTGGAAAATTTGATTAGTCTCCAGTGAATGAGACATTGAATTGAGGAGGAAAAAATATCGAGAATAGTGCAGAGGAGCCGAGAAATAATTCTGCATTGATGTTATTTCTCTTTATCATCGTGGAGGCTCTCCGAAATAATTAGCATTATCTGAAAAATTCAATCACACTTCGAAATATAAAAATCTCGTTAGTACTTTCCTCCGTCTGCATCCTCCATTCATCATTTGAGATGAAAGAGTTGGGTGAAGTAACAAAAAAAAAAGGTGAGGGAAAATACAACGGGTTGTCTCAGTGGACTGCGTCTACCGTTCATTAACCCAGCGGAATTACGTATATCATTTCTCCCTTGATTCACACCGAAAACATCCAACAAGTCGGCGTGATAAATCGGCTCGAGGTAATTAAAGAACGAAATGACATAGTGTGGTGTTTGGATTATCATTCGTCATGGCATATAACTGGAATTTTTTTTATTGGGGATTTTGGCGCGCCCGGGGATTATACGAATAGCTTTATGGTATTTGAGAAGAGATGATCTTACGTTTATTTTCAAAATTCATCATATGTGATGATCAAATCTCTCTGCATTATGAAATTTAGAGCCAGCAATTATTGCAATTTTAATAAATGTTGTATATTATTTTGTTCAATTTAAATTATACTTCTTCTTTAATCAATTGTGTTCGATTTCTCGTGAAAATTCTTGGATAAATCAAATGAAAGAATGAGGCTGTCAATATTATCTTTGTGATGATCAAATCTCTCTGCATTGTGAAATTTAGAGCCAGCAATTTTTGCAATTTTAATAATTGTTTTATATTATTTTGTTCAATTTAAATTATACTTCTTCTTTAATCAATTGTGTTCGATTTCTCGTGAAAATTCTTGGATAAACCAACCGAAAGAATAAGGCTATCCATGTTATCTTAAAACATTTGCCATTTGAACAAAAAATGATTGAGAATAAAAAAAGGTAAAAATGATCTACAAAAATCCAAATTAAATCAACTAAAATAATATTTTTTGTTCCATCCCATCTCCAACGATGATCACTTTCTATCGATCGTCCCAAATTTCATATTACAATTCAGACTGTAATTACGCATTCACGAATTCACTTGAAAGAAAAAAGAAAAGCCACATTAAAGCATCGTCACCTGCTTGATAATTTAATGGCAGAGGCGCGACTGGCTCCGGCATTTTCATTGATATGCAAACGGGTAACACGAACACGCGAGAATACGAGTGGAGTATTCGTGGCCCGATAGTTTGGGATTCTAGTGATCTATGGGGAGGCCTGGCAAACGACTCCAACCGGAGTGAGAGACAATCCTGATCCATATGGATAAACTAATTTCGTTCAGGACACGACGGTTCCGCTGTTTGTAGACTTCTGTATTGATTTCAAGAGGGCGATGATGGAATAGTTGGTTGTAACCTTCAGGGACGGTCTTCCATTTATTTTGATTTTTATCCCCATTTTAATTTTCATCTGGTCATATTACTCATTTTTTACCCCCAACAGTAACTCAGAGGAAGGTGTATGCGGTTGGTGAGAGCTAACCTAATTTCCAACTGACTTTTACGGGCATAACTACGAGAAATTGTGTAAAAAGGCAATGGGTGGATTCTCGATGGAGATTGAGTTATGAGAAAGGTTATAGTTGAGCCCTTTTTTTTATTAATCACCTCAATGCCTCAATACGGAAGACTAAAATAAAAATACTAAGGCTTTAATTTCCGTTTTATTGAATTCCACGATTTATTCAATAATTTCAATGATTACGTTAACATTTCCATACACATTTTATTAAATTTTTTTTATAATCAACTGATTTTAGTTATTGAGAAATTTTTTTTCTTATCAAGTGGTTTTGGACTTCGTTTTAGTTGTAAGTCGCGGCGAAAAGTGACGGAAAAATCGAAAAAATATCTTCAAATCTTTTTTCATTGTATAAAGGCCGCATGTAGTGAGTTGGGGGTAATCAGAAAATCATAAATAATTGAAAAAAATGGTTAAAAACACGAGGTGGGTGCGCCGCCATTTTTAAAGTCCCTTGCGGCAGAGGGAGAGAGTCTCCAAGCAAGATGGCGGCCCCACACCAGCCAGCCACCTCGCATATTTGAACATTTTTTAAAATTACATATCCTCTTCAAATCACCTTCACCTCGTCTCACCCAATTCCCAGAGAAGGAACAAATATTTCCTGCCTTTCAGACCCCCAAAATTCTGCAAAACTAAAAGTCAAATGTTCAGACGAATGATCATTACCGAATAACAATGGAATAATGGAATCCATTATAAGTGGAATGCTCATGAACGCAATGTGTGTGTCGTTATCACTCGGCTTTATGTACGAGTGTGAGCATTGTCCGACTGGGGGAGGACTACGTCGGTTAATTTCTGGTATATTTCGTACAATCCTCAATAAACAACAACACGTAATCCCATCAACCAAATAGCATAACGATGCCCCGATCGATGCACCCCGGAATTTCGATGTAAAATTCACTCGGTTGAAAATTGCTGTGATTTATTGAGATAGGCGGCTATAAGGATTATTATCCGAGGAAGAAATTATCGGATTTGAGGGTTATTCATGTTGATCTGTAGAATAGAATTTTATTCAATAATGAATAATTTGTATGTATATTATTCAGACATTTAGATAGATTGGGTAGTCTAGTAATTTTATAATGTAAACAATACTAATAATAATGCTTTCCGTCGCGAGTATTATTTTCAATTTTATTCATGATTTTATTAATTACAATTTTATACTTTATGTTTAATTTGAGATCATAATTTTGAGATTATAATCAGACCAATCCACACCTGACAGAATACACTCCAACGGAAAAAATCATAATTCACAAGATTTTTAAATTTTATTTTATTTTATTGAAAAAAAATTTCTATTCAAATCGGTGAAAATATCCAAGATATCCTCCCTCAACATGCAAAAATATATATGGAAAATACATTTTAGCCAAAAAACAGTACTCACCACATTTGTTTTCAATATGAACTTCAATTCACTGAATACTCTATTTCCCGATCATAAAAGGGGAGTTGTGACCCTCCCGCCCTAGAGTGGAAGAGGGTGCACAGACTCATCGATAAAATAGCTCTGTCTGGTCGTGCATTCACTATCCGCCAGTTCCCCCTCCCCCCCCCCCCCCCCCCCCCCCCCCCCCCCCCCCCCCCCCCCCCCCCCCCCCCCCCCCCCCCCCCCCCCCCCCCCCCCCCCCCCCCCCCCCCCCCCCCCCCCCCCCCCCCCCCCCCCCCCCCCCCCCCCCCCCCCCCCCCCCCCCCCCCCCCCCCCCCCCCCCCCCCCCCCCCCCCCCCCCCCCCCCCCCCCCCCCCCCCCCCCCCCCCCCCNCCCCCCCCACCTCTCGCATTCCCACGAGCCGATTATAATTACTGGAAGGAGGTTGGTGCCATTGACCACGCTTGGAAACTCGTTCGAATGAACAAAAACGCGTGGGCCCCAGGTGTATATTTATGTGCACATCGGTAAAGTCACGTTTGAACGCCCACCAAAACCAGTGACCTATTCAGGGTGGAGGCACAGAGCTCATTCATCAAGGCTGCAAAAAAGGGATGAATACATGAGGTACGAATTTTTCTGAGATAGAGGGAATATTACGGGGGAATTAAAGGGCTTGCGGGGCGTAATTTTCGAGTGATAGTCGAATTTTTTTTCTTTGGAAATCACCTATGAAGCAATGCAGACCGGGAAATATAAAATGACAGTTCTAAATTTCGAATGTCAAGATAAATTCAAAACTCTCATTCAAGTGCTCGGAAATAAATTTTTCATTTGGATTTCTTGAGGGAATGAGAGCAAATCGGAACAATTTCTCATGAAAATGGCTCGGCATATCAAAAAATTTGTACCTTTGAGGACTTTGGGCTGCAGCTCACACCCTTGAAGCTCACAAGAGGTTATCGGGTGACATAACTCGAAAATAATTCTTATTTCGCCTTCAAGTTTGAGAAGAAAGCTTTTGCAAAACGTAGTTTCTTCCCGACGGAAATGAACATGTTCATAAATCTTGGAAGAACATGAGAAATATTTAATGTTTTGCAAATGCGCTTCAATATGCATACGTCCACATGAAAAGGGCCCACAATTGAAACCAATGTTAAATTATTTCTTTGATCTTCTCTAGCGAAGTCATTTTCTGCACTACCGGAGTCTCTTTGGGCTTGAAATGTGCGTAATATTATGAATATTATCGTAGTATACATAACTCCATATCGACAAAGGGGGCCCTTTTCACGTGGACGTCTCCGCACGGTACCTTCGACATCGAAATGTCCTGCAATGTCAAACACTGCAAGACCCATTTAACGAACATTCCAAGTCCAATCGAACGCGATGGCACAGTGATCAGTCAAACGGCATATAAAGCACATGAGCGGCCCCAGGTGTACAGTTTGTCAGGCGTTAGGTCCGGTCTGAGAAAGCCGAGACTATAATGGGAACCAATAATGAGCCCTAGGCCCGTCACATTCATCAATCGACGAACATGTCCATAACCCCTCTATCCCCCAGTCGCTCCTTTCATTCGGGATTCGAACGATTATACTCTGACACCAGGAAACAATTACCCTAGCCCGTTAATTCCATGCGGCGGTATCTCGTGTTCCCGGAGGGCGGGGGGGGGNGGGGGGGGGGGGGGGGGCATCATCCCCTGAGTTATCGCGGAAAATACGGAATAATCCGACGAGTCAATGGTGTAATCCGAGAGTCACGTCTGAATAACAAAATTTTTTTCTAATGGAACGATGATGCGTGAGCTGCAATGGATAATTTACTTCACTTAAATCACTGCTATCAGTGCTACGTATATTCGCTGACGTAGGGTTGTTAGCCGGCACGTCACTCTAATATAAATTCATTTCCCGTTGTGTCAATTATTCTCGTGCAATTCGTGAGCACGCATGGTCTAACTCGGATATGTTGTACGTGTTCATTTTGCCCTTACGCCGAGCAAATGGGAGATATCATCCAGCGCGATATCCCATCGAAATACAAATCACTGGTATTGTGTTTGAATTCGTTTGGATTTTGCATATCAGATGCACAAAGCTTCTCCGTCATTTGGGGGTATTGTTTTGGGGGTGAGAATATACTCTACGACGGCGAGCTGTTCCGCGCTCGTTTTTCCTTCTGAATCGCTCGATGAATAACAATTTTGTCGGGGATTTCGGAATTTCGATTTTCGAGGGGACGGTTTCTTTTATTTTCTCCGTTCTAAGGGCTCGATTTCCTTTTTTTTGAATCAAGTAAAAATAATAACGATTTTATTTTCGTTTTATTGAACTTACCGGTTTATGAAATAATTTTAATTATTATGATAGCATTTTAATACGTATTCAATCAGTTTTTTTTGTCCAAGTGATTTTGATTTTTTAGTTTTAGTTAAGATTCACGTCAATTCTCTTTTCTCAAATTTTTTATCGGTAATCTTGCTGTTATTTTCTTTATTCTGATTCATTCTGATTCATTACAAATGAATAAATACGAGCGGAAAGCGACCGTAATGAGTGCGGCTATAGCAGGAGTCTACTGTAACTTTCACCACAGTAATGGAAATAAATTGCCTAATCCTCAATAGAATTGCAATTGATTTCACTAAAATTTCCCCAAGCAAATCCTAGGTTTTAATTAAATTTTGTATAACGCGCTCTCAAGGGTCAGCCGCCCGACGAGGGTCAGAAATAATGTCCCCAGAAAATTCTCATAATAATTCTCCCCTGGAAGATCCCCTCCTGCAACTCTTTTCCATTCCTTCTCCAACTCCAGCTCGAAACGTTAATCACCAGGAGTTTTCTCCTAATCCCGCTCGGTATGAGATAGAAAATCCAATCGGTGCTCGATGAAGCGAACGAAAGAGCCCCCGCAGTCGCAAGCCACGGCTTCAAATTCACTCCTGGTAATTAGTCGGGCAACCGAGAAACAGCCGCGGGGAGGGAAGGGAGTAAGTAAACTCAATGACTTTGGCCCGGAGCTCGCTGAGAGTGAGGTTAGGGTTTAATAATGACCGAGAGCTTTATCTAACAGACCGGCCGGAAGGTAAAGATAACAGTATCCCTGGACCCCCCCCCCACCCTCCCCCTCATTACCTCATCTCACCGGCGGCCATCTTGTTGGATAGTCATTTTTCATTCGGTAATGCGTGAATATAGTTTCGTGGCACAGCCGAAGTACCATTTTATCGTGACTTATTTTCATGCATTAATGAATTCACCAATTGGATTCATCTTTATATTCTTTTTTTTTTTTTTTTTTTTTTTTTTTTTT
>NW_021680376.1:574933-615046 GCF_001412515.2 Diachasma alloeum
TTTTTTTTTTTTTTTTTTTTTTTTTTTTTTTTTTTTTTTAATTGCGGTAGCTTGGCGCAGTGGGTAAGTTTGTTGTCTCACATGCAAAGGTTCCTTGCATACTCCAATCGAGTCAAAGCGATGTAGAATAACGATAAATTTTTTTTTTAAATTATTTCTACAAAATTTTTATTAAAAAAAAATTTTTTGTAGGAAAATTTCGCCAAGAAATTAACAAAAAATATTCTCGAGGTGATGAAAATTCATTGGAAATGAATGAATTGTTCATTTCATATAATTAAAATAGGTTTATGGAAATAAATCTGTAAGTTTATTAACTTCCAATGAAAATTTCGGTGAATTGAATTGAAAAATGAAAAACAAGCGTTTTATTCGATTTAAAATGGCTGATTAAACATAATTCTGAACGTATCACCACTGCACTATTTTCAAACTGTCAAAATGACCTCATTATCCCCGAAAATTGGTGAAATGCGATACTTATCGTCCTCATGCGAGAGGTTAAAGTGCATCATAACCACCCAATTTAATCATCGTGATAGAGGACGCGATGTAACGAGTGAAATTTAATGCGAATACAAAAGCATTCAAAATTCGGGGGAGGATACTTTCAATGGGAGACACCTCTCATTAAAACCATCGACAGGACAAAATATGTATTAAATTCAAAACGCTTTGGAAGTCGATTTACGCTCGGAGAACAATCGATTCAATTATTTTCTCATAATTGATGTTGTATTCATATCGCTTCGTATTTCACCTTTATGTTACGAGTAACGATTCATATTACGACGTCCGTCGAAGAGTATTTTAATTTTTTTTACTGCTCGAAGTAGCGTTTACTACTTGTTGTTTTTGCGATTAAAAAATTTTAAGAAGGAAAAAAATATATAATTGCGTTCGGAATAAATATTTGTTGATTGAGGCTCAAGGGTCAGCTGCAGATGATGAATCAGAATAAAGAAAATAACAGCAAGATTGCCGATAAAAAAGTTGAAAAAAAAGAATTCAGGTGAATCGTTCAACTAAAATAAGAGACTCAAAACCAGTTTGATAATAAAAAAAAAATTTTCTCGACAAAAAAATTGGTTGATTATAAAAAAAAGTTGATTAAATGTGTATTGAAATGTCAACGTAATGATTAAAATTATTTAACAAAGCGATACATTCAATAAAACGAAAATTAAATCCTTAGTATTTTTATTTAATGGCGCCCAGTCATTGGCGCCCGAAATATAGTCGCATTCTGTGAATTCGTTTCCGCTATTCCCCCACGAGCGCGACTATACGAATTATTAAAATTCAGGTGAATGTATTCCTAAATTTTCAATGAGTTAAAATTTCAGTGAATTGGGAAATTCTTGTCTTTCTGCAGCTCAAAAATGTGCAATTTGTGAATTTTTTATTTGACACTCCGCATAAAAATACTCGCCATGCCCCTGAAAATCGATAAACCCATTAAACTAGTCCCCAACAAAATTCCAAATTCCCGCAATCGAGTTGTCAACATTTCAAACTCTCCCAAAATTCACTTTGCATAACACCGAGGATCAGAAATACATTTCGCAAAGTTGGAACTGCTTGTGAAAAAAAAATCCGCCCACCGAAGATGTAGAAAACGCAAAAATATGAGAAGATGGAGAAATTGGTATAAGAGAAGAAGACATAAAAAAGGACACGGCAATTTAACGCCCTCTGTTTATTACCTAGTATTCTCGTCACGTAGGTCTACTCCACCCTTAAAGTGGAGATGTACGTGAGCGTGAATTTTTTTTACTGCATCAACCTCTCCGGTTGGTCCCTCTGCGGTGAGACTGGGCAGAGGAACTGAGGATTGGTTGGTCGTGTTGGCAGAACTGCGGACGAAAGAGAAAGAAAGTCCAAACGAGTGGAATCTTATACCCCTGTGTGTGGGTGAGGGGGGGGGGCGAGACCATAGTCTGGCATTCGGCCCAGGTCCGATGCTTGTTTCATACCGAGAAAAAAAAATATTTCACATGTATAACTGTAGCCATATAATACTCCTCCTCCATTCATTTTTCTTATTCTTCCGTGTCTTATTCACGAGAGTTTATAAAACTGAATGTCCAAAGGAACAAAATAAAGCCCATAAAAACCCTCATTTACGTATTATACCACCAGAAAAGGGCAGCGACTGAGTGCCATAGTGAAAATTAATGTTCCCTCGTTTTGTTCTCGTAGAAGGAAAATGGAAATGAAGAAATATAAAGAAGGAAAGTTAAGTTTGACGTGAAAACGGGAGATGGTGAACAGATGGAAAAATATTGCAAGACAAGTTTCGTGCGTTCTTTGGAACTATTATGAAAGTCATCATTGAGACAGTGTCAGGAGGTACATTCTAATGTATTAAGTTTGCACATTCAGTCCGAAGCAAATAAATCTTCTTTATGTCATTTTTTGAATGAAATCTGACAATCCCATTTCCCCCGGACTATTTCAATCTGCCTCGAGAGTAAAGAAAACTTGAAAAAATCTCAAAGATGGCTTGAAAAAGTTGTTCATTTTGTAGAAACCGGATGAAGTGAGTCTAGACTGATTTAAAGAGAATGAATAATTCTGAGAAATGTTTGAAATCGTGAGGTGGAGGCGCCGCCATCTTGAAAGCAGCTTCCTAGAGAGGGGAGGGGGTTCACACAAGATGGTGGCGCCCGCGGCGCAAAGTTTGAAAATATCCCCTTCCATGTTCCAATCATCAGCCATTCGTAATGACTATTTTCCCCTCGTAACCCCAATAGCCAACCGTGAAGTATTTACTCTGTATATTTTTTCATCGCGTACACACCCGAAAATCAAAGAGGATAATAAATGCTAAACCCTTTGGCGAATTACGCGGTTCATCGCCATGAAAATAGGGTTTATTTGCTCATTAAGGTGCACCAAGTGAATCGGAAATGTTTGTGCTTGAACGGGCTTGGCATTTATAATGTCAATGCGTCGAAAACCGAGATATTTTCACCAAAATTCCAGCACGACCCACTGGGCCTTTTTGCCTTTTCACGCTTGCCTGCAGTAACACCGACCGAGCCACCACTGGCCAATGCAAACTGTTATTTACTAAAATAACCGTAAAACACGATTATCGGGGCTACATGGGTTAGCGTTATAGTATAATCACAGGACGGCGCATTTGCGTGGGTTCGGGTTGTCAGTGGGTTTTGTGTTTTAATTTGAATTACGAAAATTATTGATTCCAAATTCACTGGATAATTCCGAATGCTTTAAAGAGAATGTGGGATTAATTATCGAAGATCAAAGTAAATGTGCAAAATTCATATCCCGTGGAAATGCGACAATTCAATTTTTTTTAATTGAAATTTTTTTTTCACTAGAGACTTCTCTTTCAATTCTTATTCAATTCCCATCGAAAAGTTAAAACGAGTGGGGAATTGCTTTTAAATTAATATAGTATACTTTTTTGCTAATAAATTAGCAATATGATTCCGAATGATCATTTTGCATATCATCTGCTTCTATATTCATCAAATCCTATCTCTGGGGTATTGATTCATCGTTTCATATAATTTTATTAAATTAACAATTCATATGATTTTATTGAATTAACAATCCAATGAAAATAAATCGATCGCCCCGTAATCTCCACCCGCTAAACATTCCATTCCCACAAACCTGATTGGAAACACTAAGAGGGATTACAAACCCAGTGCGATTGTATCTGGAAATCTCCAGATATCGAGAATGATTTGACGTTGGGAATAGCAGTTGAGTATCGATTACCAGCCAATTGCGATAAACTCGTCGGTAGAAGCGCAGTGTAGTGTGTGCTCGGCAAGCAAAGAGCACCCTCTTCATGTTTGAAACAAATTCCCCTTTCGTGTCGCCAGAATTCGCTTCTCTCCCCTCTCCCCCCTCCTCCCGCTTTCTCCAACTCTTCAGTAACCGTAAATTCACCGGGAGACAGAGTAATCGTTGTGGCAACTGTGCGGTTGAGCATTGACAGAGTGTAAACTACCAGGCCTAGGCCAATAACAGGCATTTGGCGTATCGTAGGTCATCTATCGATTAGTGTCAATAGACTCGGAAAATTTACAAAGCATTCAGCAGTCACCGATGGCCTGCTGTAATTAGTTGATTGTACCGGTTGGAGCCAGGGCCTCCGATGAATCATGATTATGAGTTGCGGGAGGAGAAATGGATTCCGAAATTGAAGTTCAAGGGGGATGAATCGAAATATGGAGTGGGATGTAGTTTGATGGAGGGAAAGCCAGAGATGTGGAGTTAAGGTAGCCAGATAAACCCACTGGGTCACCTAATCACTTGCCATTGTCAGCGAACATACTCGAGCAGAGCCAGTCTATCTATCGGTGTATAACACTCGTGGCTACTGCGACGCTCGAGGATTACTCAAGGATTTCTCAATGACACGTTCGAGGGACTCAAAGTGCTCGAAGGCTTGAGGGATTGGAGGGATGAGTCTGGAGTCTTGACACATGTTTCTTGGACATTGATTGGATGATGTCCGATTGCAATAGTGTGGCCTGTTTGGAGTGGTCGTTGATCTGTGTGAGCGATTCGAAATTTGATTGGAGATTTATTTTGAGTCTTAATTCGAGTTGCAGCTTTGGTTATCACTCAAAATTCAATGCAAGTCGTACTTGGGGGGTCATTCCTCAACTTGACTATCCAATCAAGTATCCAATAGACCTGTGCAAACATCAAAACTACTACGACTCGAGGATTACTCAAGGATTTCTCAATGACACGTTCGAGGGGCTCAAAGTGCTCGAAGGCTTGGGGGATTGGGGGGATGGGGCTGGGGTATTGAAACGTTTCTTGTACATTGATTGGATGATGTCTGATTGCAATAGTGTGACCTGTTTTGCGTGGTCGTTGATCTGTGTGAGCGACTCAAAATTTGATTAGAGATTCATTTTGAGTCTTAATTCGAGTTTCAGCTTTGGTTATCACTCACAATTCAATGCAAGTCATACTTGGGTGTCATTCCTCGACTTGACTATCCAATCAAGTGTCCAACAGCTGTGCAAATATCCAACGAATGAAAATCGAATTGCTCAAATGTTCCGAGTGAACCAAATAATCCAGATATGGCAATAAGCTCATTCAGTATTAACCTGCCACCATTGAACAAACATCTAATCTGTATTTCACTTGATATGATTCCAGGGGTGGACACGGCGTACGATGGTCAGGGATGCTTGGACTGACGACGGTGGGAAAGGCTGGTGGCGATTGTGGTCCAGGCTGGGCGGATTTCTGGCGATGGCGCTCGTCATTTCATTATTCACAGTGCCATTACCAAGTGCGAGCGCCAATCCTGACGCTAAGAGACTCTACGATGATCTATTGTCAAACTATAATCGCCTTATCCGACCAGTTGGTAACAACAGCGATCGGCTCACTGTCAAAATGGGACTGAGGTTATCTCAACTGATCGACGTCGTAAGTATTCATCTTAGTATTAATGAGGACATTACAATTTCCCGTTTACTTTATCTACATGTCGCGACAATGAAAAGGGTTGTCGGGTGATTAAAGTTTAACGAATCGGGGTAATTGCTGATAGCGGATGATTCTGGTTACGACCCTTTTAAGGTTATTAGGCTTCGGGATATTTATAATCGTTCCTCATGGAGGGGAATGTGTTTTGAGATGGATTAGGCGGCTGGGCTTTATCGACAGGTCTGCTTACCTATCTTCAATGTTTGCATAGGAAATTTCGCGTTGATACAGGGCTTTCGTTGTTGGGGGAATCGTGCTTCGCTCAAGATCCGAGGTTCATGCGCTTTAATGTTTCAAATATTTTAAATGACGTGGCGTGAAATATGATCGCGAGCTAACCGTTAACTGATCCAGTACAGGGATTCGTTAGTGAGGGGAGTCGCTTGGCTTGCAAATTATGGAGGAAATATCTTAAAATGATGGAAAAATATTGACATTCCTGCGCTTGCATTAGAACTTGAGGTTCAACTTGAATTACAGCTTGAGTTCAATCTGATTCGTTGAGTGCTTGATCCAATAACTAAATGTCCTCTCGATCACTTACAATACGACTCGTTGAAGACCATTCTTCCTCCCAATTCACATCGAGATGTCAGACGATTCGTCCATTCAAATAGAGCCACCTTGCCGCACAACAGCGTCTGGACTTTTGGCTTGTCTGAACTATCCAACACTCCTGCGGTATTGGAATGTGGTGCTGGCCAAACTCTACGTTTGTATGTTAGGAGGACGAGTTGAAATCGTGAGGTTGAATTTGGTGTGAGGCCACGTTACCAAAGGGTGAGAGAAGAGTAACGAATGTGTTAGATTTGTTGGCGCTCGAGTGAGTCGTAGTAGTCACAGCCGTTTCGTGTCTGGGGCCTCCACCAGTGGCTTTTCACGCTCACGGTCGGACGCGTCGTCGGCTCTGGTTTACAGTAGATGAAAGCTTCACATTGAGAAGAGAGAGGGAGAAAGAGAGACATGTGAATGCGGGGAGAGAGAGTTGGTGAAAGAACTTGGCATGTGAATGCACTCCAGAGAATAATCGATAATCCAGGGCAAAATATGAGAGAACATTCAGCCAGATACTTTATGCTGAGAGTATGGCTGTGTATATCTACAGATACAATGAGGATGAAAACTGTTGTGTATGTTCATGGCCGGTGGGGTGAAGTGGAAATGGGGAGGGGGGGGGGCATGGAGTTGAGAGTTTTGTATCGATTCTGCTCGCACTTTGCCGACTGGCCGCACGCTCGTCAGCACCAATCGGTGAGAAATATTTTTTATCGACATGCAGATGCTAACGGACGTAATGACGCCAATCCGGTTCACGGTTTTTCGGACACTCTTTTTTATTTTATGAAACTATTAAAAGGTATATGTACCGTTTGGGCTGGGAACCTTGCTGCCGTGCAATCAAGTCTCGGCCACCGACGATTGTCCGGATTTCCCGTTGAACCAAAAGAATTTACGAGTTTTTTAGGATGAAAAAAAATTCATATGCAGGGCCTTGCGAGAGTGGTTACTCGATGCTGAATCATTGATTGCAGTGGAAGTGAAGAATCCGGAAAATCAGAACTCAGTGGTTTCAGGTATCGGTTTCATACGGTGAGTTTCGTGTTTAAGGTCGAGTAGACTTCGGAATTACATCCCAAGGGGTGAGAAAATGACGCCTCTGATCTCAGGGACTCTGGGACTAATTCAACTGTCGGCCGTTATTTATCGGTTCGATTCTAGGGGCAGCGGTTAGCTACTTTTTTCCAACTTCCATTTTCATCCCGTGCTCCATAACTTTTCGAGATTACGATTTCTTGGTTGAGAGCTTCATTACTAATACAAGCCACGTAATTCACGATCAACACTGATTGGCCGATTCAGTTCTGTAATAGGGTTGTGCTAACGAGCAGTTGCTGTCGGACTGAGGCTTTGCTAAAGCTGTACAAATGTGGCGAAATNGGGGGGGGGGGGGGGGCATGGAGTTGAGAGTTTTGTATCGATTCTGCTCGCACTTTGCCGACTGGCCGCACGCTCGTCAGCACCAATCGGTGAGAAATATTTTTTATCGACATGCAGATGCTAACGGACGTAATGACGCCAATCCGGTTCACGGTTTTTCGGACACTCTTTTTTATTTTATGAAACTATTAAAAGGTATATGTACCGTTTGGGCTGGGAACCTTGCTGCCGTGCAATCAAGTCTCGGCCACCGACGATTGTCCGGATTTCCCGTTGAACCAAAAGAATTTACGAGTTTTTTAGGATGAAAAAAAATTCATATGCAGGGCCTTGCGAGAGTGGTTACTCGATGCTGAATCATTGATTGCAGTGGAAGTGAAGAATCCGGAAAATCAGAACTCAGTGGTTTCAGGTATCGGTTTCATACGGTGAGTTTCGTGTTTAAGGTCGAGTAGACTTCGGAATTACATCCCAAGGGGTGAGAAAATGACGCCTCTGATCTCAGGGACTCTGGGACTAATTCAACTGTCGGCCGTTATTTATCGGTTCGATTCTAGGGGCAGCGGTTAGCTACTTTTTTCCAACTTCCATTTTCATCCCGTGCTCCATAACTTTTCGAGATTACGATTTCTTGGTTGAGAGCTTCATTACTAATACAAGCCACGTAATTCACGATCAACACTGATTGGCCGATTCAGTTCTGTAATAGGGTTGTGCTAACGAGCAGTTGCTGTCGGACTGAGGCTTTGCTAAAGCTGTACAAATGTGGCGAAATTTTCGCAAATGCATGAGAAAACGGTTTAACTTTGATGTTCTGAAATTGCTGGTGGTTTTGGGTGGCAATCCCTCGTCATTTGTCTCGTGAAAGTTGAATTCAACTGGAAACTTCAACCGCGGGTTCAATTGCCCTCATAATCAACAATATTGGACATCAAGTTTCTCAGCAATTTCAGAATTGCCCAATGAATTCGAGGCATCGAAAGACCACTCCATCCCTCCCTCATCTCTTCGGTTGTTTTCCGCATTGAAGCATGAAACCACTGGCGACAGGAATCCGCCTCAGTGGATACCATCGTCAACCTCACGAGATGGAAGAAAAATGTCAAAGTAGAAAGGGGGAAAAATGAGCAAAAATCCAGGGTAAAAAACAAGAGACACGAATGCGATTCGTCTTTCGAGGAGCCAATTAAGACAAGCCACTTGGAAAGTCCCTCAACTCCGCCAGTACAGCGCGCTTTGGAACCCCTTCTTTATTTACCACAACTCTCCACCATTCGTTTCTTCGTACCAAGTTGCACATAGTGACACCAAACTCCTGTTACCCCTCCCCCCCTGCCTTTTACTCATGGAAAATAAATCGCAGTCTTCCATTTACCACGGGCAACGGGACACGGTAGAATTACCCAGAGTCAGATTGCGTCTATCATTACTACCCGATGCATGGGATAACGAAGAGACATTTTTGCTCGTTAAGCCCACGATTTTTCTCCCTCTACTTTGCTTTCTCATGGTACGATTCTTGTAATAGGTAGTTACTGATAATTTTTGTATTTCTGGTCGTATCATTAATTCCCGGAGAACCATTACTGAATTGTCTTGAGATAACGAAATAGATGAGCGAAATTAGCTGTTGAGGAAGAATTGGTGAAATGGGAAGAGAAAAATTGAATATTTTTAACGATATAATTGTTTCTTTTTCTGAGGAAAAATATCTTCTTTCGTTTAACTCACAATTTGTTTTTTCTCTTTTGCTCTCATTCATAATTCAGTCAATAGCAAACTTCGCATAATCCTCGTATTCTCGAGAAAACGATTATGGAATTTTCTTATCACAAAAAAATTTGAGCGAAATCAGCAAAATTGAAGATTCAAGGACCGTCAATCCTTTATTGTGAGATATAATTCATGAAATTATCGAGATAAAAAAGAGAAAACCAAAGGATTTAAAAACTGAAAATATTTTCGCTCATTGCGCTCACGATTTGCTCACCCATTTCGTTTATTCACAGCGTAATTTTCACGTAAGGCATTAAAAACCATTATGAAATTGCCTTGGCATTTTAAAACCCACAAGCGGAACGAGCGAAATGAGCCATCAAAGAAGAAATCACTGATTGCAAATCATAATGTAGATAATTGACTGACGATATAAAAATGAGGAGAATCTAATAACAGTTGAATAATCGTTTTCCCTCCTGTATTCACTCATCCCGGGTAATTAAGTTTCCTGTGGCTTCACGGACCACCGCGTACGACTCTGGCTTCCAATTGCAGTAACAGCCTTCGGCATACCCATGAATCTCCACCTCCTCGCTCCCCCAGTCCTTCCCAATCGCTATAGCTCACATGATCCATCATCTTCTACTAGTTGATCAAGAACTGCCAGTGTTTCGGATCATTTGAAGCAATTTGGTGTTTTGAGTGCTTGTCGTCAACTATTATATTCAACCTGGCTGATGCATATTCGCGAACGGAAATTCCGATATTCAAGATGCCGTGCTTTGTTGCTTTGATGAGCTCTAACGATCCTGTCAGAATCAGAAATGAAGGATTATTATATGATTGTGAGCACATCTTTCTCGTCTAATAAAGTTTAATCCAAAACAGCTGAACTCAAACTGCTCAAGTATCTGGAAGTAACTTCTAACTTTGCCTATCAGATCTGAATTTCCTCGCGAGTAACTCTCTAGTTCAAAATCGATCAAAATCGATCATATCGTTGTTCTGCTCACGTCTCATAGACTCTAATAGACGCTCCTCTATGGTTCCTCGAAGCCGTCGAGATCTGAACTTGTTGAAGGTCTACGATTATTGAAGACATTGGAGTATTGAAATTCATGCTCACAGGGAAGGCATCACCTCACACTGTCATCGTAGAGCGGAAGAAGCATAAAGGTTTTGCTAGGTTGCCATGCCGATCACCCAAAGTAATTCCAAATTTTAAGTGGTTGTCAACTACTATAATGGCTGATGCATCTTCAGAAATGGAGAGTTATGACAAGATTGGAGACACATCTTTTTCATCTCAAGAACTTTAATCGAAGCAGCTCAACTCCAGCTGTACAGATATTTGGAAGTAGCTTCTACCTTTGTTTATTTATGGTTTCTTGAAGTCAGAAGTATTGAAATTCATGGTCATAGCAAATGGTCACCTCACATCCTCATCGCAAACCCAAAGCAGCTTAAGAGCAATGCTTGTGCATACCCCAGACACCTAGAGATCGATAGATCTACATTGCCATGCCCCAAGTCCATTCAGGCCGAACTCCGCCTGTTGATTGGTCATTCCGGGCTCTCATAGGCCTCACCATCGGTGCTCTCCCCGGAGACAGAGTTAACTAACTCACGTCTCAAACGAAGCCTACGGCCTCTCTACCTCGATCTCCCTTCAGCCCATCCATCTCCCTGTCTTCCCACTTTTCGTCTCACGTGTAGGGCTGAGAGAGGCTCCGAGGGAGGAGTGCAACATCAACTTGAGCACTCACCATCACCGGTGTACGATAACTACTTTAGGGAACCCAGTATAACCTAACGTAGTCGTTGGGAAGCTAAAAATAACAGGAGAGGAAGTTTATCTTACGTTGAATGCATTTTTCGGGAAGCTCAAGGCGACTTCACAACATACCGCTAATTTCGATAATGGATGGAGAATTAGGGTTGAGAGCAGGGGGAAAGGGCTGATCTGCTTGGATTTCATTTTTTTGTGAAGTTACCAACCCAACGGAAAATGTAATCTCAGGGAATAAAAGGGGGACTCAGCTATGATCATGACCGGGATTATTGCGGGGGCGTCACAATGGAATAAAAAGAGAATGGTTATTCTTTGAGCTATACAACGGGATATCATTCATCGCAGATTTTCAAGACAATGTACAGATGGGAAAAAAATGAGGAGTATTAAAGAGGGGGAGGTGAATGAGCCTCGAAGAAAAGGTGGTTTTCATCGTAGTTTCATAGTATTATGAGGATGCTTGTCTTTCTATTCTTCAATTATTTATTTAATCTCGGGCTTCCTGGTAAGAATGTTGCTCGAGTTTCGAGTACACCCAATGGCAATTTATGTCGGGTAATCTGGGGGGTGAGCAGAATGTGTAGGAAACAATTTTTTATGCATGATTTATCCTACTCTGACTTACCCCATCTCTGACTTACCCCAATTCTTCAAGTTTCAAACGAAGTAAAAGATTTCAATTAATTAATTTTTGATATATGCAAAATATATTAGTGTTAACCTGGAATTCAAGCATTTTTAGAAGTCCTTTTGAACATCCATCGCGTGATCTGAAATCATAAAACGTTTATCAAGTCTTCTAAACATTCGTAAAAATTAAGATCGCCATTCGACGAAGTCATTCATTAATTCATTGAAAAATACTATAAATATGAATAAGACACAGATGACAATACTGATAATAGAAACCAAATTCTGGGGCTTCCATTTATGTTTCTATGAGTTCAACCCCTCACCATATTCTGGAACCAATGTTATTGGACTCTCGTTCAATTAATAGGCAATACGAAATTTCCATCATGACACCATAAATCTGTTGGTGCAATGTCGATAGTTCAATTGGAGGTCGCACGTAGACCGCAATAAAGAACTTTGTGGCAGAATTATAAATGTGAAGGGTGAGGTCGTAGTTGTCGTGTTAATGCCCCGATGAAAGCATTCTCGTGTTACAACTCTCTTATGATGCTGCGTTATTCTGCCGCCGGGCCCCCTCCCCTTAATTAATTAATTATTTAGGATGAAAAAAATTTCTTGGATATTAAACTTTACAAACAGAGAATATATTGGAGAATATATTCTCATCTATTTATAAACATTCATTTCCGCCGAAACAGTCTCTCCCTGAAAATCAATAGCTGCAGAATACATCTGCACTGAGGGATGCATATGATATATCAAGAGACAAAATTGTTGTTTGGCATTGTTACAAGAAAACTACGTGAAATATCGTTCACCTTTGTTCATGCCAGGCATATGATAAATCTGTGAATTACGATTTCGGCTGAAAGCCATGAAGTTTTCAACGCAGCGAAACTTTCAAACTGTGCTATATCGATTTCCATCGAGGTTGCGGTGGAGGGTAATATAACCACACACGGTATCTCCCCCCTGCGAGGATGAGTTGCGGATTGGGTTGGAGTAGTCCGAAGCAATAAAATTGGGTTAAAGAACGGGAAGAGAACGTTCGCGTATCTCTTCCACTCCACTTGGTCGCTTCAATCAAATTAGAATGAATCAGATCGAGTTAAATTAGGAATTTGGGTTCATCGAGTTAGAATTGGGTAACAGCTGGCAATTGGGTAGTTTCGAATTTGGGATTGATTTCCGGAGAGATGAAAAACCCTTGTCCTCAGCAGCTGGAACGAACTTTTTCCCATTGAGACGGCCGAGGAATTCCACGATGACACATGAAAATTTGTGATTTCACCGGAGCCGCGCACAGTTATTTCATTAAAATTGAAAGGCTAATGCGGGGAAATTCGTTGGAGACTTGGTGATTCCAATGAAACTCAAATGTTCCATAAAAATTTTCTCCGTTGGGAGAAGTGTGGAATGAGTCGAAGAATTACCCACTTTTTCTCACAACTTTGAGCTGGTAATTTTCAACTTCTCTCGATTCGATTTAAACTTACTCTGTAACTGACTTCATCATTATTCCCGAGTCAAAATGGCGGACACACGGGCGTCTCGTCAGTGAATGCCAACGAGGTGGACTATATCCCTGGCTTCAACCTAAAACTATTTCTCATCTAATTTTCTCGTTACGAAGCGGCATGTGCATCATTAGTCCGGGGATAACGACGAGGATGAAAATTTTTTTCGGCATAAGTCGCGTTACCTGTTATTTTCCTTGTCTTGGATTCTTCGGTTAATTTCTTTTCACTCGCTATCTTTGTCATCTCATTTGTTACTTACTATTTTATTTGTGGAATCCAGTTAAAGAGCGAGTAGCCTGCAAAGTGTGTATAAAAGGCTTCCGAATGGCTGCACGGCATTCTCGACTGTTTGCATTCTGTTGGAACAGGAAATGTTAAAGGGAAAACACAGCAAAATTAAAACTCAAGCGACCGAAAATCACAGACCACGTTATTATTTATTTAGTTCCACGGTATTATTTACCAGAATTAATTCAGGTGACGAAGATTCAGAAAATTTTCATGATAAATAATACAGAACATGAAGAAGATGAATATGAAAGTCAGAATAAGCCATTTAGAATGTTTACGCCATGATGACATAAAAAAAAAAATTAAAATTACAATTGAGACAACTCAAACTCATCCATGACCGTTTGACAATTGTATAGAGGGCAAAACGGGTTGAAAAGTTAGGCGAGATGTTGGTATTAAGACTACTTAAGAAAATACTCACCCTGACTTACCCTATTCCGTCAGAGACTGCTGGCAACAATGAGATTACTCCGTTATGACAGGTGTCTCCCTTCCACGATATTATTTACCAGGATTGATTCAGGAGACATGAAATAGATGAGGAAATTGGTGGATATTCGAGCTGAGTGGTACAGATGACAGATGAAAAGAGAGGAGTAAGGGAGGATGGATGAAAAACCGAGGATGAGGAAGTGGATTCAAATCAAGCCTGAAAATAGAATGTGATTGGTACTGGTGGATTGGATTTCCCTGGTCTCGGGTACTCCCAATAGCTTGTCTTTCTCTCCACCCACTCGATGAAATTTAACTGGTCCTATTTTTCCACGTCTACAGTCATTTTCTTTCGCGTATGGACTCTGGTCGAATTCAATCACAAAACGGGTTGTTATAGTGGGTGGGATTTTCAACTAGTGAAATCCTCATCTGAAACAGACAGGTAATCGCCGGATGAAATTTTCAACCACTGCATCGGCAAATAGTACACTTACCACATCAAATAACGAGGGATTATGGAGGATCATTGGGAGGGTGGAGGCATGATGGAATTTCAGATCGAATAATTTTTACGATTGCGTCGGTTTACGGAGGAATGATTAGAGCGAACTCTCGTGAGTGGTTGGATTGTCTGAGGATTTAGAGCGCTGGCCTGGGCGATTAGGAACATCAATCTGCAGTCTCGTTGAGTTTTCTGAACTTTTAATGATGTAGGGAAGTTTTCGGGAATGTTAGGAAGGGTTACCAAGTGCTTACGACAACATCATAAATGCTTCGGAGAATCTTGAAGCACTTGATGCAGTTCCGAACAAATTTAGGATAGTTTCCTACGTAATTGAGCAGATTCCTGACATCCTCAGTCCTTAGGAAGATTTAGAAATGCGTAATGGAGTTTCAGGAAAATTCAGGAGAAGGTTTTAGGTGCTCAGGAAGATTCACAAACGCTTGAGAAAGTTTTCAATATATTTAGAATAACATTCCACGTGTCTGGATGATTCTTATCATTTGATAGAGTCTCAGGGAAGCTTAGGAGAGTGTACTAAATGGTTAGAAAGGTTGAAACGAGTGTTCAAGATTGTAGGAAGATTCTACAGCACATGGTAGTGTTACGGAAATGTTTAGGGTGGCGTTCCAAGCGCTTAAACGGAATCCTAAATACGTAATAAACTTTTCGATGAGTTCAGGGCCATGTCCTGAGTATTCAGGAATTTCTCCAGCCGCTCAAGAAATTTCTCTAAGAATGGCCGAACACCTTTCGGAGGTTCTAGGCAGACTCTTCATCCCTTGATGACTCGCACTCAGAAATCTGCTTCTTTGACCGCAGAAAAATCCCTATTTAATATTGTTGATGACCTCTCCCCCAGCCGGCTTTCTCCAAAGATGCCCTCAAAGGTGAAGGATCAAAAATAGTAATCAGCAGATCGATTCCATTCATCAAACAACCCGTCATATATCACATCGTCCCACCATCATAATTTTATCGACCCTCCGTGTTCTTTTCGGTCAATAATTATGTAAATCCTATACACGTACCTGCCAGCACAGCTCAAGATTTGCAGACACATGCATCAGTTGCCATATGTCACTCAATAATTCAGAGGGAAACGTCTGGATTCACGACTCCGGAGTTGGTTTATTCAGTACCAAGTACGAAGTAGTAGAATAGCATATAGCCATGTAGATTCGTTAGACTGCAGCATATGCCTTCGATTGGAAGGTGCATTCGCATCGATAACGAGGTAACATCTATCCTGTTTTCTTCAGGTTTGGTTAATCTCCAACTCCATTATTAGTTCTGAATTCACAAGCTCTAATTCTTCCATTAGAATATTAAATTGATGGCGCAGTGAATCCGAGTAATTTGGTTTACTGTCACAAGTCGATTGAAAGTTAGTGTCAGTGGAATAGGGATTTGTCAGCAACTGCTCGAAAATTAAGGCAATACAATTTACCTCCTAACTACATGAGGTACTCCAGAATATTCTGACCATGATGGTGAAAAGCTCCAAGCGTGACGTCTACTCCCCAGTTGTGCTCTGCACCTCTCATTCCCAATTAAACCAATGAGATTATGTACAGTTGAGCTCAAGTTTCTCTTTGGTCCCTCGTTTAACGTCCGTCTTTTATACCTTGATTTGCTCAGAAATTAATGACAGGGAGTTTATTCAGCGTCGTGAACTACACAAAGTTATAACCGGTGTTCATGGCGCGAGCTTATTATGTGGGGTAAATAACTGTTTTTTTAGTCATCATATTACATTGTAAGGTTTCCTGGTATAATGAGATCTACACTCTCACCAACAAAAATGATTAATGGTTCGGCTGGAGTTGATGGTTCCTCGTTATACACTTACCTCAACTGTAATACTGATGAAAAAGATTGAGATTAGGAGATTAATCTCAATCCCAAGAACACTGATGGCATTTCATTATAATTGCCATCATTTAAAATAATTATTACAATTTTCTTTGGAATAATTTATTTAGTTCTCATTATTCGTCTACTTCAGACTCATTAGTGAAAGTAACATCAAAGAGATGGTGACAGCCCTGCGCATCCTCAGTGCTGACGTCTGATGCAATTAAAACTTTTCTACTTCACCATCAGACGGTTGATTTGTCTTTGTTCTCTCAGCCAATAGCTCCCTCGCAATCACACCAGTTCTCATTTTTGTCTGAATTCCTTCTCATCTCGTTCGTTCTTGTATGCAACCACTGATCCTTCATCTTCTGTCTTAGGCGCGTACCTTATTCATTTGAAATTCGAAGCCTCAGTCCCGCGAAGATCCATCCAACCGAGGAAGAGGAGCTGTGATCGCTGTAATTACCAATTCCATCTGCGCCGTCCGTCCTCCTCTCCACTTTTAATTCTGCGTATTTTTTTCCGACTCTTTCCGCTTTTGCTATCCACTGCTTCTCCTTTCCGGTATCAGATTTCAGAGGACATCTCATTTAGAAGCGCTGGAAATTACCCTATCAACTGCTATCCACGAACGATTCCACGATGATGGCTCCCGTGGGGAAGACTTCCGTCATCGGCCTAGGATATAATTCCGGATATTATGAGTAATTAACGGATTGTTAGGACATTTATCGCAGATGAATAACGATGATGGACTCAATTTGCCATTCTAACATCAGGTTTTTAATCCTCATTTTTTTGATGGATTACACAATTAATTGCTCCGAAGGAAGTCCTTAACTGATCAAGTTCTCTGAATATCTAGAAGATTTCTAGGCACGTTATGAAGTTTGCTACCTGTTTGGGGCAGCATTCCAACTGGAGAAGTACCTTAAGCCTTTGATAGAGTTCCAGGGATGTTTAGGTCAGTGTTCTAAGTGCTCGGGAGTATTTGCAGCAAGCATAGAAGATTTCATAGAAGCATAGAAGACATCCTGAATGCTGCAGCACTTGATTGAGTTTCAGAAGAAATTGGGACAGCATCAGAAGATCTGGGACCAATTTTTTTTTGTGATATGTAGGGCGCCATCCTACGGAGTAAAGACTTTTGGAACTTTATACCTATGTCTCAAGTTCAGGACAGCAGGACTGTCCTCCCACCAGCACAACTCATTAATTGATCTATCTCCGTTCACGCAACGAAAGATTCAACCAGCATAAACCAGCAAAAGGAAATGCCATTAATGGCAAGAAGACCTTGCACATCCTACAAAGTTTCTGGGCCAACACCTGGAGGAGAGTCTCCATCTCATCCATTGTCCGAGTTGGCTGAGAGTGCGGGTCATCCGCCTGCGGCACAGATTTTACGCTTGATGCGTCAAAGTGAGATCCTCCTCTACCACTCACAATTCCCTCTTTCTTCACTCTAATTTGGCTGTCTCTTTTCTCCCTACGGCATGCATCTCATACTCTCTCAGCTGTTCTCCTCCACCTTTCTCCATCTACTTCTCCTCTTCACTCGTGGCCTGTGTGTTTATTCAGCAATCCAGTAGCCTTCTTCAGCCAGTTTTTTTCATTATCAACGTCTCCACGAGCTCGCGCACTTTTGAAGATTCTAGTCTACGTGTCACTTCAAAAACTAACCCGAGGGACTCCATGACTTTTTCATGAACTCATGTTTCTTCTCTCTGGTCTGTATATATTTTTTTCTCGCTAATCCTCCGGGTGTGTGGTTTCAGTCACTTTTTCATAGATTTTTAATCTCAAGAGTGTTATCAACTTTTCATTACGTGAAATTTCATATCTGGGGGACATTTTTCATTACCGTGATGAAGGTTTAAAGCTAATATGAAGGAAAAGGCTCTTGGTTTATGAAGAGAGTTTGATGAAATTGCAGGCATACCGGACGAAACAATATCCTTCAATTTGAGAGGCAACATTATTGAGGCAAATTCATACACATTGCACTCGATATCTCTGACAATGCAGCCTGATGAATCCACTATAATCCAAGGAACACACCCGCCAGATCGGCGCACAGCATTGGCTGACTCAATCAAAATTTACTGAATAAAAATTCATATTACTTCGTAATAATCTGGGAATTTCAATCCAAGTTTCTCGTGTGCATTGTCGAACAGGTACTCGATGTATCTGCGGGTGGTGGTTTGCCCCAGTGTTAGTAGACGTATCGAGGGTCCCTCGCGGCGCATCGTTAAGCCACCCATCAAAGTTGGCCTCCCGAGTGATCGGATCTCTCTCACCACAACGAGCGAGAGTACTCTATAGGTTGGCCCAGAGCCACTGTGAATATACCTACGACTACGTGTGAAGTGATGCCGTCTCTGTTTGTCATTCCCTCGCTCTCTCTCTCTCTTTTGTTTTAGCGTCATATCAGGATTTTGCAAACTCGACTCAATAATTCAGCGAATTGTAGAACTTGATATAGAACATGAGGGCAGGATTGGTTTGAATTATTGAAAATTTAACCTGATGAAAGGTTTAGACGTCTATATTTTTTGTGGATTTTTCCAGTGTAAAAAATTGATGAGATGAATTAATGCATGAATAACAAAAAAATTTGCACAATTTTCCAGGCGAGAATTAAACGCCAATAATTAATACCATAAGACCGCACAAGCATCACTCAACTTAATGGCTAATAACTCACAATTTACGTCGCCGTTTTCCACCTCAAGTTCTACAAAGGCCACACCGTAATGCATTAGCCGCCTCAAACGCACCACCAGGCGTTGAAATTCATTAAGGCCCAGGCGTTACACCCTCGTAGCATCTTCCAGGGATTAGTGGAAACGACCGTTTGTACTCAGCCACTGGTTAGTACCTCCCTCACCCGCAATACAAATGCCTGGAGAATATTCACAATCGTGCAATTCTCGTGGATAACAGCTGAGAATGTTTCAATTTGTTCCTTCAAACTCTCGACAATTTCAGGACTCATTTCAGCATCGGTAAATTGTCCTGTTTGTGTGGGTGCGTATGAATTTGTATGTTTGAGCTCATGGGAATGAAGCAGCTAACTGTTAATACCAGATCTCCCATTCATATAAATACATTCACTGTTGGTGAGTCTTTCGAGTGTTCACTGTGGTATTTCTATATTTGTACACACATTCGGAGCTACCGTCCATGTTGATGTAATCAAGCTTCTGGCGGGAATTCTAAATTAATTTAACGATGCGGGGCTGGTAACTATCGAAATATTTTGCGTCGAAATCCAAATTTTAGGAGAATTCTTCAATATTTTTTGCTAGGTGAACGACTTCGTCCTCCCAATGGATTTCATATTTTTGTTTTTGACAGCAGCAAATGTTGCGGGCTCTGGTTTACTAGGTAATCAGTGACAAAAGGTGACCTCCAAAACTGTTCTGACGGTGATCTGCTCCGACAGGTGATGTCCAGAAGAGAAAGATGTCATCGTATTGCTTGGCATGAAGCACTGAAGTGTGCTATAACGAGACGGCGTCGCCAGAAATAATGATCACGTAAAGAGAAAGAAACCCTTCCTCCCCATTAAAGAAATGATTTTTTAAAGAAGAGATTTGATGACTTTATCATTCTATGAGTCGTCTTGAGTGGCAACTGACTCGAACATTCTCCAAACTATTTTTCTCGAAAAAAAAACATGATAATCAACCGCAGAGTCCGTGACAGGCCCAACAACGAGAAGATAAGTCATCCTGACAAGAATACTCCTCCGCACTATCACCAGAAGGTGTCGCAATGCGAAGGACGAAGCGAAACATGGTATGAGTCATCGGGAAGGAAGAGCGAAGATAGCGAGGCCGTCCCGCTGTTGCGATGTGGAGTGACGAAATATATGTATATCGAATTTGTGCGGTTATCATCACCGCCTTCGCATCTTATCCTGAGTCGTTTGGTGTTCTCTCTCTTCTTGACTATCTACTCGAGAGGAAAGTATCTTTACCTGAGACTCCGACTACCTCGTTGAGCGTCGGAAATGCAGTTAAGCTGGAAAACATTTCACCTCATATTTTTTCGAAAATGGTTAGCATGTACGGAGAGAAGATGGAGAGCACTTTCTTAAGCTGTTGGGGGAAAATTTCCAAGTGATTGGGACAGGGCTTTAAACATTTTCGGGATAGAGCCTTCAAGTTTTTCGCCTGCTGTTCAGAAAGCGTCACTGATCATTGTGAGAAATTTCCCGTCATGATCTCGCTCCACAGAAATTCGAGTGAAATTCCCTGACAATAAGAAAACAGATTCACAACTCCCTCAAGGGCCACTATGCCCTCCCAAACGACTTTCCCCTGTAATTTACCCCGAAGAGAGATGAGGTAACAATTCGTTATCGCAACCATGAAAGAATTCAGAATATGAGGGGCTTGAGAAAAACATCCTTCCTTGTTTCGACCCAGCACCTGCCTTCGGGCAGTCTCTTCCCGGCTGTTTTTTCTTTGTTTTATGTTCTATTTCTCCCCGAGCCAGATAATGGAGGCTTCGCGACATCGAAAAGTGCTTTTATCGAGTCTTGAGTTTGTTACACTTCCCAGTCAATATTTTCTTATACCCTCTCTATCTATTTTCAGAAGAAAAGCACTTAATACTTTCAGTGGCGTACAAAATGAATACATTATGAATTACATCACTTTAGAGGAATTGAGATCAATAATGCGGTGAGTCAGTAGTGGGAAAATTTATGGAACGGAAGGTGTATTTTACTGACAGGATGTGAACGATCCAGAACATGCATCGGGAATTCTAGTTTCTTAGATGATCAGGAATGGTCCAGGATCATTTTCAGATAATTTCTTCGCCAATTTTTTTACCATTCACTTTCCAATAGCCCAGACCACCCGCTTGTGGTATTTCGGTGAAAAACCACGAATATTTTTTGACAGAATAAAAAAGAAAAGCATTCTTTTGACGTTGATTAACGAATTCGATACTTCTGATTTTTGTTTCAGAACCTGAAAAATCAGATCATGACGACGAATGTGTGGGTAGAACAGGTGAGTGAGTAATTAGTGAACAAAACTGCATCTGTTTTATTTTCAAGAAAATGTGTAAATAATTGCATTGGATCTCGCATGAAAAATGAAAATGAATATATAACTCCCAACGAGGGTGGGTCGATTTCCTATATCATGGCATGAATTTCCCATGTATGGATTGCTATAAAAATATCGTATATGTTTGAAATTCTGCTCCGTGTGAGTGTCGAATGTTGAGAAGAGGGAAGAGAATGTAGGGCGAACGGATATCAAGGGATGAGAGGAAAAAGGCACCCCGAGATCCCACTTGAATATGTTTATTTGCACTATTCTTCCGGAGTTCTGAGAACGGTCACGTCAAGAGGCACGTACCGAACGTTGAATTTCACAGTTGGAGATGAAACGAAAACAGGAGGAAAGTCAGCAGTAGAAATGAGTGATTATTTATTCAAGGATCGCATGAGGGCCACATTACCCTCCTATCGCTCAATATCACAATTTGTTTTCGTTTCAAATTTCATTTCGTAATGACCCATCAACTTCATTCATATACGACTCGCACATAACATGATTCCGAAATTCATTGCTTCCAATGCTCCAAATGTTCGATTTTTTAATTTTTATCTAGTTGTGTTGTCCTATTTTCTCTCGAGGTAATGAAATCATTAATTACTTGGTGCGCCCCGGGGCAACTCGCTCCAATAACAATTTTCGATTGCAGCGGTTTGGGATCGATGATGACGGCTAAACTCATTGATGGCCCACGTATAACGTTCGATATAATTATTCAAGATATATAAGGATAGGCGTTCCCATCAAATTTCAGTTAATTGAGTGATCAACTCGGTTTTTCAGATTAAGAAAAAATATTGTTTTGGTGACGTTTACGTTGACCATTCAATTACCACGAAATTTCGGATATGATTTCATATAATAGATCTACATATGGCCCTTGAATGACCCTCATATGACCCTCATGTGACCCCCATGTGGCCCTTATATGACATCCACGCGATCCTGACTCTTATAAGCCAAATAGTTTCTGGCCCTTATGACCTTGCTGACCCTTATAAAACCCTCATATGACCCTTAGAAGGCCCTCATCAGCCTCACGACTTTCCTATAACCCTGACATGACCCTCAAATGACCTTCATATGATCCGGACCCTCATGAGCAACATAAACTTTCTGGCCAATATGACCTTTCTGACCCTTACAAAACCATGATCTTCATATGACCCTCAGAAGGCCCTCATCAGGCCGACATGTGGCCTTCATATAACCCTCAAATGACCTCCAAATGATCCTGACCCTCATCAGCCACATGAAAATTCCGGCCCTCATGACCTTTCTGGCTCTCATAAAACCCTCATATGACCTTCGTGTAACCCTCACACTGATAATCTATCTCGTATATTCTCATCCCCTCACAAACCCCTTATCTTTCACGGGAATAACCCCATTGAATTATAAGATTCTCATTCATAATATTCTGCATAAAGAGTTTTCACAAAAAGCCCTCATAATCCTCTATTTTCACTCTTTCTCATGATAATAGAAATTACTTTGAGTTACCCTCCGTCCCGGGGTAAAAAAACTAGAGAACGGAAAAAAAAAGCTGAGGAAAAACATGGCACCAGGTGCACCGGATGAAGTGGGTAAAAAACTGAGGAAGTCTGTAGCCTACAAAAACATTATTGACGAAGGAGGTTAGATGGTGAAAATGAAGATGAGAGGAGTGAGTAAAGAGGGGTAAGAAATCTCGGTGGAAAAACCTCGGGGGAATACTTTAATTGTAAAACAGTCGTTGGTCTCTTGGGCATTGTCTACGTTGGATTAACTTTGGTATTCAGTATTCACCACAATCAGCGGTCTACTCGTCTTGGGAAGTATATATTTTCGGGAGGGGGTGGGGGGGGGGGGGGGGAAGGGGAGGGAAATTCAGCGTTTGGCAGGGAGTTGGCGGATGTCCAGAAAACTTTGCGTTTGTACGATTTTCTTTCAACTTCCGAGATTTAGGGAAGTTACGGATATTTTTTTTTCTGTGGTTCATTGAATTCGTGATTTTAAACAGTGAATGTCGAATATTTTCACTTGATGATATTTTATGGCTTTGTTTTTATTTTCATTTTTATTTCCATTTTTATTTTCATTTTTACTTTCAATCTATGAGTTCTGCATACGAATACATAAAATTTACTCATTTCCAATATCTATTCCGCCCCATGTGAATTGAATGTACACGAATTTCTAAACCAACATACATAAATTGTGGTAGTGAAGGGAGATTCCCCAGAGGCCAAGGGAAAAAAAAAACATTTTTCCCAACCTTTAATTTCTCCCGAGGATGAATAATTCGATAATGGTATAATGGCAACGTAAAAACTAGGGTGCGGTCAGGACAAAAGGGAAAATAGGGAGAGAGTAAAAATAAGGCCAATGGAGCGGAGAATTTTCTATCGCCTCGGAGAGAGCTGGGTTGAATAGGGGATAGAGAAAAGAGAGCTCCTTCCGCGTTAGGGGAGGGGGTGAAACTGCAGTTGGGGTCAAGATGAAAGTAACCAGAAGAAAAGTACTCGGATACATGGACTATTTTTTTCAGTATCCTCTCATTCATTTCCACGTTAATCTCAATTACTACTATTTCCGGAATTATGGACTGCGCTAATGTCCGTTGAAGGGGATATTTAGGGGGGATGAATGGGGTCGTGGGAGTGGATGCGTGTTTGTAAATAGTTGACGATGTATTGAGAGATATATTCTTCATGGATTTAATGTATTTTGCGCGCATATTTAGGCCAGGACGACTTCATATTACATATCTCGTTATATAATGAAATTCCAAATCTTCCCCTTAATTTTGTCTAGATTCCTCCGTCATTTTTCGCTCAATTTCTGCGCAGAAATGCAACATTAGTCCGGAGTAATACCTCGAGGGGTCCAGAATGATCGATCACTTTTGCTGAACTATCCTCTGTTGATTGTCCACGTGCCGTCGAATACTGAAATTCCACTGGTCGAAATGGTTATGGGAAAAATAGTCACTCATACTCTATTAACGAGTGCTTCATCTGTAGACATGTCACGAAGTGCTCATTAATCAATTAGTAGTCCTAATATAGAGTGAGAAGATAATGAACGTCACGAATGTATGGGATCTGCTGGGGGAGATGTATCCCAAGAAACAAGTAGTTAGGGTGCAGGTTACATCAGCCCATGTTGATAGCTCTCGTTCCATATTAATAATGGAGGCATGAGTTCTGACCGAATGGAACATATCATATAATTTTCAGAAGTCAATTTATAAAAAATGTATTTCAAAACACATGAATAATGTTATTAATTATGGAACATTGATCTGTTTATTGAGGAGTAAATATTTTACAAGAGAATATATCACATTTGTTTTTTGCACGAACCAATCTTCTCTCACATAAATGGGCAATGCCATTTGTTTATTAATTATTGAACTTGATTCATTTATTTAAGCAAACGCCCAGAAAAATGATTTATTCGAATCAAATAAATTTTTTATTTATCCCAAATAAACTGTTTTTTTTAATTAATAACATTTCTTTATTTGAAATGAATAAATTGTTTGTTGAATATAGTTTAATCTTTTTTTTTAAACCAGTAAACAAATTTATTTATTTGTAAGAAAATATTCTTGAAATAATGAAAATATTTAAAATGAAGATTTTTATTTGATTAATAAAAAGCTTTTTCTGGGTGAAGAAAAATATAATATAATTAACAACATTAATTTATTCATTTAACCAAAAGAATTGACGCTAAACATTAAGAAAATTAAGAGTTTCATCAAGTTTATGGGGAAAAAGTTCACGTGAACTTATTTGTTTGCCGGAGAGATAAAGAAAGCTCAATTGTTCCGAAGTCAATGTTTGCGCTGAAAGCTCCACCGGTGCGACTTGATTGGTCAATGAATGCCTCCGCGTGTCCCTCTGGTGGCACAAGAGACAACTGAGACCAGGAGAAGCCGCTTATTCTCATTTCGCTGGGTTGAATTTTGCCGAGACCTCCGGGCAACAATTTGTCTCGGTTAAAGGAGAAACAATCAAGGTTATTTGGTAAAAAAAAATTACTTCCCCGAGGGTTTTATTTTCCTACATAAGTGAAATTAATCTGGGGGAAGGTACGGCGATAGCTCTTGAAGATTATTACCGAGTTTTTTTTTACTTCAGGATACTGTAGTTTCTTATTAAATTTTCATGATCCTCTCTGTTGAAACGGAACAAAAGCGTTTGCTGGGATGGATCTCGGATTTCCAATTGTGTTTTTTTTGTGGGGGATTAAAAAAGGTGGAGATGTATTGGAAATACATTAAATATTTTTCAGTGAAACGAGATTATAATTTTTGCTTGATTGAAAAATTGAAAAATGTCACTTTACTGAAAACGAATTCGAGTCTTGAGCGGGTCTGAATGTAGAAAATTTTCATGACATTTCAATTGATGACAGTACTATGACATGAAAAAATAGAGGAACAAATCGAATTGTTAATTTTTTCCATTTCAATTTCACTAAAAGATTTTTCCACAATTTGTTCAAAAAAAAATTCAATGAAAAAATCTAAATGCAATAGAATCCTGTGCAAATATATCATGTCCCATGTGGTCAGGAGCCCTCCACAGACACGAATCAATCGAATGAAAAAATAAAACACTTGAATTTTTAGAAACATTGAAATTTATCATTTTGATTGAGTTGCAGTTATCCATACAACACGATAAACCCCGGCGCAAAAAATATCCAGTAAATATTTATTTCCCTCGTTACTGACGCGAAAATAGCAGCGTTGACATTGGTGAAAGTACACGAGTATAAACGTTTCACCAATGAATCTTCCTCGGTCTCCCCCTTCTTCTCCGCTCTCCACGCAAAAACGAATCGATGCGTGATGTCAATCCGCTCACAAATTTCATTCCACTTGCATGGTGTGAAAGCTTGTACGTAACACATGTATGCTCATTTTCCGAAAAATTGAATCCACACGTAAATTAAATTTCCAACCCCGTGAAATCCACTGGCATTCCAGTATTACCAATATCCCCCCAATCCCCAATTCTCCATTCGACAGTTCACAATCGATTCTGATTCACAATGCCCATGTCAGCCAGCGAATAATAATGAAACATGTAATTTATTCCTCTTTTCAAGCTGAAAAACAGAACACAGCGGAAAAAAAGAATTGAATTGCAAATTCTGTTTAATCGCGTGCGATCTGGCGCAAGGTTCAACCTTTGGACGGAATTTCATGAAAATCCTTGCAGTTTTGAAACAAAACAGGAGGGGAAAAAAAATGTACTATAATGGAGAAAGGCGGAAGTATGGAGAAAAAAATCCGTGCAATTGCGCGATTCTCGAGGACTTTTCATTCTCTGGATTTTCATGGTGGAGAGGCACCATTACTCAGTGAGTCTACCGCGCTGAAAGTGGAACTAAACCGAGAGGAATGCAGCGGGGAAATAGAGAAAATGGAGGAGTGTTTGTATTGGATGCGAGATGTGTGTGGTTTTGGAAAAAATTATTAGATGCGTTTCTTCTAGGGTGAGAGCTCCGTACACTGCGGGACATTTTTTGAAATTTCATAGATTTTATTGTGAATCTCATGAGAGTGACATTGAATCAGATTTAGGGGAAAAAAATTAAAAATTGAATTTTCAGTGGAACATGTATATTCAGAAACAAAATGACGTGAATTTTAAATTTTTCCCTGAATTTTCCTGATTTTTCTGAATTTTCACAGAATAATTGAACTGAGAGATCAAGTATTTCNAACACGATAAACCCCGGCGCAAAAAATATCCAGTAAATATTTATTTCCCTCGTTACTGACGCGAAAATAGCAGCGTTGACATTGGTGAAAGTACACGAGTATAAACGTTTCACCAATGAATCTTCCTCGGTCTCCCCCTTCTTCTCCGCTCTCCACGCAAAAACGAATCGATGCGTGATGTCAATCCGCTCACAAATTTCATTCCACTTGCATGGTGTGAAAGCTTGTACGTAACACATGTATGCTCATTTTCCGAAAAATTGAATCCACACGTAAATTAAATTTCCAACCCCGTGAAATCCACTGGCATTCCAGTATTACCAATATCCCCCCAATCCCCAATTCTCCATTCGACAGTTCACAATCGATTCTGATTCACAATGCCCATGTCAGCCAGCGAATAATAATGAAACATGTAATTTATTCCTCTTTTCAAGCTGAAAAACAGAACACAGCGGAAAAAAAGAATTGAATTGCAAATTCTGTTTAATCGCGTGCGATCTGGCGCAAGGTTCAACCTTTGGACGGAATTTCATGAAAATCCTTGCAGTTTTGAAACAAAACAGGAGGGGAAAAAAAATGTACTATAATGGAGAAAGGCGGAAGTATGGAGAAAAAAATCCGTGCAATTGCGCGATTCTCGAGGACTTTTCATTCTCTGGATTTTCATGGTGGAGAGGCACCATTACTCAGTGAGTCTACCGCGCTGAAAGTGGAACTAAACCGAGAGGAATGCAGCGGGGAAATAGAGAAAATGGAGGAGTGTTTGTATTGGATGCGAGATGTGTGTGGTTTTGGAAAAAATTATTAGATGCGTTTCTTCTAGGGTGAGAGCTCCGTACACTGCGGGACATTTTTTGAAATTTCATAGATTTTATTGTGAATCTCATGAGAGTGACATTGAATCAGATTTAGGGGAAAAAAATTAAAAATTGAATTTTCAGTGGAACATGTATATTCAGAAACAAAATGACGTGAATTTTAAATTTTTCCCTGAATTTTCCTGATTTTTCTGAATTTTCACAGAATAATTGAACTGAGAGATCAAGTATTTCATTGATTTCCAGATCCTTTGAACAGAAAATCAATGGAATATTTGATTTTTCAATGAAATAATTTCCTGAAATTTCAGTGTTTTCTGAAACTTCAAAATTTAAAACTTAAATTTTAAAATTAAAAACTAGTGTTTGAGAGGGAGACAGTTTTGTCCTTTTTTTAAGAGGTTTGTGTCTCAAAATTTGCATTCTGGACGATCAAATCGCTTACTCGAGGATTTTTTTGTTTCACCTTAGAATACCTCACTCGCTTTTCCAAACACATCATTCAAATTTTTTTAGAGAAAATCATTTTTGCACTGATAATCTTCATGACGTTAAAAAAGTGCTCGTGAAGCAGAATTTGGGAGGGAATTTTGCGACCAAAAATCTTGATGAAAAATATATTATCCATGACTGCGGACCTTATGACCCTGAAAAACAGAATCACTGGCTTTCCAAAGCTGACGGGTATTCAAGACCAGGCACCGCGTGCATTCACTAGGGCTCTTCGGTTTGTCAGCATGCATCGCTGCATCGGACGGGTTGTTGCAACCTTTCACAATAGGAAATCGGAGCAGTATTTTGTGCTCTCGAACGAATCTCTCCCATCACCCGTGCTGATTCCCCTCATTATGATTTTTAAATACAATTCAGATTTCATGCCTCTCAAAATAAGATTTCCAAAAGTTTTCATAATTTCAATTCAGTATTTAAGTCGATTTTGATTATTGGCCAGTTTTTACTGAATATCTCGGAATCTAAGGGAGATAGCAAAATTTTTGTGAAGACCTGTTTTGTAGCACTCAATTTTCTCTACAAAAGAGGTCATTACAAAAATTCCATCATCTCCTTTAGATTCAGAGATATTCTTCAAAAACTCAACTGAAAAATGAGTCAATTTGAACCGTTTTGCCACTTCGCTACTGAATTATTTATTTATAAAAAATTTAATTGGCAAATTCAATAATTGAAAATAGTCTGCACCAAACAGTAAAAGCTACTTGGCTATCCCCAAAAGTCCCATAAAAAAGCCGAAAAGTGTTTCGCAAAAGCGAAAATCATGTCAATGACTAAGTGAAATAAACGAACGCTCCAAAAGGTTCCGGGATTGAGGCTGGAATGTTGGTGGCAAGGCACGCGATTAGAGGCCACAAATGAACCACCAAAGGGAGAATAATAAAACCCAGTGGATCCCCCCTGATAGCCTAAGCCCTCCCCAGAAGGGATGTTGATTAATTGTTTCTCATTGCGATTTCTGCGCGCGTCAGCCCCAATTTCGTTCATCTCCATTGATCCTTTGTTTCAGGAGTGGGATGACTACAAGCTCAAGTGGAATCCAGAGGAGTACGGCGGGGTGGACACTATTCACGTGCCATCTGAACACATTTGGCTGCCCGATATTGTTCTTTACAACAAGTGAGTGCAATTTTATAATTTTACCCTCACATTCTCGTGAAAAAAACAATTAGCCAAAATGTCGCCAATTCAATTATCCGGGAGGAAAATTCTCATATCCTTTAATAAGTTCCTTAACCCGACCGCTCGCCTCGCCCTACTCCCCTCAAAATCCAATCCACTCGGGCAAATTTCACCTGAAATGTGCAACATTCCCCCAGTCTTTTTTCACCATCAAAGTATCTGCCCATTTCCTTATTCTCTCCCATTCACCGTCAAACTCCATCCTCCCGCCTCGTCTGGTTACAATCCACTACCCCTCTGGGTGGCCCTCATTACCCACCCACAGAATATACTCCCTGCACTCTCCGTACTTATACATTATGTAAAACTGAGAGGAGAAAAATACGATGGCTTGGAGCTACTCGAGGAGAGTAGGGCGGTGTGAGAATCCTCGGAACCTCCTTGATTCCGTTATTTCTCTCTTCATTCTTTTATTCACTCCTCACTACCCGCCCCGGTTTTTTCCTTACGTGCACGTGGAAAAGTGAATGCAGACGGAAAAAACGGACAATGGCGCTAAGAAGATGGAAGAGGGTAGAGAGAACACACGCAAAAACGTGGATAGAAACAGTCGCGGCGAGATCGCGCACCCCCAGAGATGGGGTGATATGGTGAAAATCGTTTCAACGATGAGAGCGCGGAAATCGTAATGACAGCGGCAGTTGAATACTTGCGGGTTGGGGGAGGGGGCTCGGCGCATCATTCGCCCCGACGTTTTCCACTGGCGAATGTGTTGCTCATTTTTCTTATTTTTTTCAGTTTTGAATTTTACACGGTACGCACGGAATTTTACTGCGGGAAGCCGGTAATGATATGGATGTCGAGCCCGCACGGTTTTATCATATTTCGAAATGTGTGGAATTTCCTTTATGATTTCCTGCTGGTGATGAGGAGGTGGAATTTTTTTATTTAGAGGGGGGGGGCATGAATAGCTCGCGGGTGAGGGCATGTGAGCGATTTATGAGCGCTGGTAATTGGGGTGAATTCTTAATTTATTGAAGATGTCAGGATGGAATGGGCCACTGACATGCGTGGGATTTTATTTTTATATTTTTCATTTTTTATTTCATCTTAGCTGGAATTAATTCCTAATGGAACATTTAAACTTGGTCAATTTTTTTCGCAGATCTTTAATAATAATTAACAATAACAAGTGGGAAATTGCTTGTATATTAATATAGTATAGTTATGGTGGGCCAACCGATTTTTTTTAATTCAAAAATTCCAAAACATCGAATATGAATGAAATTTTAATTCCATCGATTTATTCGCGATCAATTAAATAAAAATAAAAAATCCCATATAATAGGTTGATACAGCGCAAAAAATCCGGAACTGAAATTTGAACGACTACAATGTTTCCATTCAGAAGCAATAAATCAAACTCATAATGTCAAATAATTAATGCATGATCAAAATAATTGTCAACAAAGAGTTTTTCTTTTGCCGGCATAACGGAAAAATAATTGTTCTCCCATCTTAATGATGCAAACAGTTCTTACGCGTGCGCATATAGCATTCTGCAGTGTTATTGAGCATACTGCAAGAGCACTCGTAGGCCGCGCACACTTTTACTCTTCCCCCTCCGCCCCCACCCCCCGCGTGGTCCCATATATATTTCGCAATAGTATATTGCACAAAGCGATATGTGTGTCGGTTTCCACAGCGCTCCAGTGGCGTTGAAAAACGATAGCAACCCGACACTCCCCACCTTTCCTGTTTTTAGTGGTCCACACCCGTTTCATTTCCACCGAACTCCCCCATGCATGAGCCACCATCACTTATGTACCACTGGAATCAAATTCTATGCTCAATGGGGATTATAGAGTGTTTTTTTTTTAGTGTTCATGGATGATTGGGTTTCATTCGGATACAAAATATCCTCGCGGCATTATATTCAGGGAAATATTTGTAAATGTTCATTGTGTATTTATTATTTATTTCATTTGATTATTTATTTCATTCGATTAATATATAAATAGAACAAAATCCATTATTGGGAATACATTGAGAGGCCCCGAGAGTAAAAAAGATCCTGAAATGCGGGGAAAACTTTGCAAAAAATTTGTTCCATTTATAGAATTTGGATGGAGTGAATTGAGATTGATCTGATGAAGATAAATAATTTTAAGGCATGTTCGAAAACTCGAGGTGGAGGCGCGACCATTTTGAAGCTCCTTGCGACGGCGGGAAGAAGCCTCGCCAAGATGGTGGCGCGCACAGCTGTCCACCTCGTGTTTTTGATAATATCTTTGAACCATTTATCCTCTTCAATTCACCTTCAACTCGCGTCCTCCAGTTCCTCGAAAAGGAACAAATTTTTCGAGCCATCTTTCAGATTTTTGCATCCCACAATGAAATCCCAGCATTTAAATATTTTTTTTGTACTCCCGAGGCCCCGCAATAATTACAACTAATTATCAGCTGTTCGGGAAATATTTTTAATCGGCGGGATTCAATCTGTAATCCGTGATTGGATACTCAAATCTAATAGTTTCGAGCCATGAGAATGCGATGAAAGTGGTTGTATATGTATGGGATACTGACAGTGGATCGGTCCACGATCTGGTACGTGAGCTGCAGGTGTGGTAATCCGGTGATAATGGAGTAACGAGATTCCCTCGCACGTACCAACGTTCTCCGCATATTTTAACTTTACATTTTGCTAGTATGGGAGTAAGGTACCCTAGCCTTGGGGGAGAGAGCGAGAGGGTTCTCCGAAGTGAGAGGGGGAGAGGTCACTGGGCTTGACGTCCCTTTGGTATACGAGTGGCAACCACGTTGTTTCGAGGGAAATTGTTTGTCCTCTCTGCTGGAATACGATAAGCATTTTGAGAGCTGTGCGGATGTTCATGTACGTGAGGGCCGAATTTATAATCGTTTTCGATTTTCATTCTCATAATTACTGGGCATTGAAGATCATTATTGGTTATACAAACGGCAGAATTGTTAATTCGTGGCTATCATAATTGAACAGAAAACAATCCCTTACGTGTATTTGGGGTAGGATGGAATGGCTCAAATCGTCAATATTTTCTGACCAAATGATGCAACTTGCTTCATTTGGTTCATTTCCAAGCTTGAGAAAATATCTTGAAAATGAAAAAAAAAAATGCGGGATTTCACTCTGCCGTTCTCGAGATATTGAATGGTCCCTTCCACTCCACTTTTCCCTAGTTCATTCGTAATTAACCAACGTGTTTACATAGCTCCCCATCAAACTTCACCATGATGACTTCCCAATTGATTGACACCAATCGCATCAGTGATGATGTTGAATGAGATCCGGAGCAGAGAGGTTAGAAATTCGCAGAGGTTATGTGACCTAGAATATTCTGGCTGCACATCCCAGTTTCATGCACCACTCACACTCACCACTTCTCTCCTCCATCCCCATCCCTCCAATATGCACATCTTGTTTCTTGAAAACGTAGAGGTTTCTACCACTCACTCAACATCTTTTTTCTTCAATTCCTCCTTGTCCCCTCATCAACCCTGACTTTTTTGCTTCACCCCTCGGGTTGACTTTTCTTACACCCTCCAGCCTTTCGTTTCACACGTATTCCTCTTTTTGTCATGCCAGATCCCCTCAACTCTTACCCTTTTCCTTAATCTTTCACGTTCGGAGCACCCTCTGTTCTCTACTGCTCACCATCCTGTCTACGTGACCCCTCGTCTGTTTATTTTTTTCTCCTCCGTCTGATTGTTCTAGTCTCGTTCTGGCGTTTTTTTGCAACTGTATCCCGGTTCTTTCTTCTGGGAAACCTGCTGATTCAGCAATCGTCGACAAAGCTTTGGGTCTTTCATTCAACCATCATGTTCATTTCGTTTTGTGTCTTCTTGCTTCAATGTAATACTCTTAAAGATCATATGTCAGAGTAGAAGGGAGGCAATGAATAGGGAGATGTCGGATGAAGTTCCTTTTGGTCATTTCTTTCTAATAACATCGATCCCAGTCTTCAATCTCTCTAAATTATCAGCTGCTGCTGAACATCTGTATTCGTCATTGATGATGTTACCTGCTGCTTGAAGTTGCAAACCACATGGCTAACTTCCCCTAGAACTTGTGTTCATAGTTTCTAACCCAAAGCCACCAGCACTCCGAACAACAGAATGACGCAGCAAAGGCATCTCGAATAATCGTCTACAGTTATTCCTCGGAGGCCGTCAAAGACATCAACAAATCAAATAAAAAGAGGTCTTGCTTCAATGTAATATTCTTAAAGATCATATGTCAGGGTAGAAAGGAAAGTTCCTTTTGATCATTTCTTCCTAATAACATCGCTCCCAGTCTTCAACCTATTCAAATCATCAGCTGCTGCTGAACATCTGTGTTCGTCATCGATGACGTTAACTGCCGGCTGAAGTTGCAAACCACACGGTCACTTCCCTCATAACTTGCGTCCATAGTTCCTAACCAAAAGCCACAAGCACTCAGAATTGCGCAGAAAAGATATCTCGAATAATCGTCCTTAGCTCATCGCCAGCGGCCATCCAAGATATCATCAAATCAAATCAGAAAGTCCCTGAATTATAACCACAATTCACCGGGAATGATTACCAATTCCACCTATCACAATCTGCAATCTCGATCGCCATCAGACAATTCCATTCTCCCAAATGATTCAACGTACGAGTCATGCATCACCGAAAAGCAATGTTCTTGACTGAACCTATCTAACCCTCAAAATTCATCTCATCCTGTCCATAGACTCGGGTAATAGGCCATTGGTCAAAGGCATTGACTGGCCATTTCCCGAGTTGACATCATTCCTGGAAATAGATTCAGTGTAACAGAGTTGAATCTCATGAGAGAGACATCGCCGGGCGAATCGATCCGCGTCCTTTCCTTTCATGAGATGGTCCTTACTCCCCAGTCGACCACTCGCTATCCCCAAGACGCCATTGTTACAAATCCTTTATCTCCCTGGGTGTGCAACCCCGGGTCTGTCCCCTTGACTCTTACACCGGCATCCCCGTCTCTTTTTTCCTCCCTGTCTCTATCACTTTTGGCTGCTGTGCAACTGCTGAGAGGCTGGGGGCTGCCGTCGACCAACTTCTAGCACGCGGGCGTCGCCAGTAATAAAGCGATGGCGCGCCTTAAAGATGGATGGCCATAGTATGGGCCATCGTATATACACGTTTTCCAAACTCCTGGATGGCTCGTTTCATGCAACCATCTAGGTATACGACCGGGGGTATAACGGGATTCCTGACGACCCCCTCGGAATCCCGTTTGCTGTACGTGCATGGTGGAGAAAACCTCCTGTATCAGGGAATGACTTCAGAAAGCTTTCTCCAGTTCGACATTTATTTTTCTGGAGAGTTAAAAACATTGAATGTGCATTTGGTCTGGGTCACTTCGGAAGGGAATTCTGGTAGATCATGTCATTTAGGTGGAACTTCCGTTGCGATTGACCATGATCTTTTTAAGACCTCTATATGACCTGATTCATTGGATTCCTGCGAGTGTATCCGCCAAATTGTCACTAAATGTCTGTTTAGAAACATCTAAATCAGGTGGAAATATACCAGTTCTTTACGGTCGTAGTTCAGGGACGCCACCGACAGAGGCGCTGCTGCCTTTCCTCTCCCATAAGCGCGCATGCACACGTTCATTGTGATTTATATCATCAACATTTCCCATTTCCGACCAAGTATTCTAGTTTCTGTACTGTCTGAAGACACTGGGAGTCCCACTATCGCTGATGTAAAATCTTCCCCTTTGAATACACAGTTTAACGAGCTGGTTAGATGCCTCTGCGGAGGCTCAGCAGCAATTTTAACTTTGGTTTAAAAAAATATATATATATTTTCAACGCTGCAATTTTCCCCACAACAAAGCACTTAATTTTTACGTCTAGTTGAGAATAGTAATCGCTATAATTCTCGAGTTTATCAAACAAGCTCATGAATGCACGGTGGAAAAAAAATTCGAAACATAATGAGTAAAAAAAGGGGGGTGAAAAAAAAATTTACACGTCAAAAACATTTTTTTCGTTGTACTCTCGAGGCTTTTCATCTTCCGGCTAGAAAAATCTTGCAGTCTTATGAAAGGAAAACGACCGTGAAGGGAGAGAAATATTAAAAACATAGAACGAATAGAGGCACCGGGATGCATAAATGGTCTCTCTTTGCGTGGAAAAGTTTTTTTTTTCAGTTACAAAGAGAGTTTGAAATTTCGCAATTCATGGGGGGGAAAAAGGATGGCACGTACATTGGGCTCGCGGACACGAGTGGCTGTATGTCCATGTAGTTGTGATTTATACCGACTATGTTTGTCATCTCTACTTCCGCCTATTCATATCATCGGTTTGAATGGATATGTCCGGGAGATCGCGATACCGTGCGCTCCATGTCGATTCTGGTGTACATCTCAGTGAAAATTCATACTCTTCGTCCAGCCCTAAGTCAGGTTATCGTGCAGTTACTCCTCTCTAAGTCCATTCTATATTCCAACATGTATGTTAGGTTATTCTGTACGGTGTTTCCTAACGGCATCCACCGGTGGAATTACGAAAACATGCAGCCTCCCTCGATCCCATGTATGCGAAACTCGGGTTATGTGTCTGCGCGATGTTTATGTGCGTTACTATACTTGAAATAGGGGGAGGGGAGAACTCCGGAATTGCGGAGGCTCGCCGCATTCTGCACTGACGGTTTTCATACTCCCGGCAATGCCAACAGTTCAAAGATCAACGATGCTGATATTTTTTCACAACCGACGACCTCCAATAACATTTAATTTTTTTTCTTCAAGCAGTCTTCCGGAATTTCCAGAAATTATTTCTTTTTATTCAGCAATATTGAGTTTTTTTCGGTATTTAAAACTAGGGGGGTTTACCCCCTGCTCGCTTCGCTCGCCGACTGCGGGGAGGCCACGCCCCCCGCTCGCTTCGCTCGCTCCCCCCAGTCTCTGGTCGACGGCTTGGGCACTATTATCAATTTAACATTAGCATATATTTGTCAAATGTTTTCATATAAAAAAATAATGCTGTCCCAAAAATTGAAAAAACATTTATTTTTATTCTCAAAATGAGGAGAAAATCAAAAATTTTTGGACGTTACCAACTTTTTCATAAATAATTTATAAAATGTCAATTTGCGTCAAATTATGTATTCAACTAAAAAAATTGCGGTTTCTGAGTCTGAATAATTTCTACCATCGCATTTCAAAAAAAAATTATCAAACGTATAGGACTGTAAACATCAGATTAACTTTCTCCCGTAAAAAAAAACAGACTTAATTTCCTCACATTCATCACTTTATTCGTAAAATATTCCACGCCTTCCCGGTATTTTTATTCAGCTCAACCTGAACTTGGTTATTCTTTTTCCTGAGCAGTAAATGAAAGACAATAGTACACTCGAGGGCTCTTCCTCCTCCCTCCACCCAAGGACTGGCTGGGAGGGTTGCATCCCACGTTTTCTTGCCTCGTATCGTCCTGTCAACGGCACCGCGCCAACGTTTCCGCATGGCAATGCTGTTACATCGATTTCACTGGAACATATACCCAACACTTGATGTATACATTTGCTGTCTCGCTTTATCTCCGACATTTCCCACTACACTCGTGAGTTTAATAGTCTCGACACAGCGAAAATGTTTCAATTTTTAGTGTATGTGTGTTGGTTCTCCATTTCATCTTTATAGCCCGTCTTTTTTTCGTGTATATCGGTGAGTGCAGACTTCTCTGAGTCGACAGCCATTCCTCCATTATGATTTTTTTACACATATGAGGGTTGTCTGTATTTATGGCGATAGGGAGGAAACAGGGGGGAGTGTATCAAACTCGTTTGAATTCTGCATATGGAAAATTTTCCAGTTCTCGTACAATTTTCGGAGACAAAAATTCACGAGTATTTTCCTGATCACGATGAAATTTCGATTGCCATAAAATTGGGGGGTTTTAAAGGGAATGACCCTCTATTTTTTGCATCGCTCGGTTGTAGATAGGATAAAAAATATTGAGAGTACCAATTGACTTTTTACCACTATGTAATCATAAAGAACAGAATAAACTGAGTTGGAAAATTTTCGCTGGATTCTGTAGATCTTTTGTAAATTGAATGGAAGAATGGTGCTACCTATATTATGGAATGAGTTTGGAACATCACATTTGGAGAATAATTCAATGAATTCAGGACATTTTCTCAAGTTATGATGGCACCACCGTTTGAAAAAAAAAATTCCAAAATTCAAAAATATGGAAATGTCATAATCGGAATTTTTGAATCATTGTAAGTGGACATGACACAAAAAATCCAAACCGTAAATTTTGACAATGACAATGTTTCCATGCGGAAGCAAAAAATGTCTAGCAGTGATCATTCCCTGCGCAATCGACCTATTCTCCTCTCCCATCGTCTCCACCTGCTCCCGACCCGTCTTTCCCACTCACCCTCAAACACACTGACCCCCCCGTGAAATTTGACCCCCAAGTCCTGCCTCCCGATTCCCAGAAAACGGAGATACCACATCCACGTACTATATCGATCCCCCACACGACACAGCCGACCCCACCCCAGGGTCAGGAGAGCCGTGGCAGACTAAATCTCCCGGCTTTAAGGGAGCATGGAACCCGCCGCGTCTCCCACTAGGAACGACGCTGCTAAATTTTCCAACTTTCGGCCGATCCAACAGCCTTCGCCCCCCCCCCTCTGCCCGGCGTTATTCACCACGTGACCCACCCCCTCCAGTTCTCCGCCATCACGATGATATATCGCGCGCCTTATGCTCGTTCTCGCACGAGCGATAAAAATGGAGGAGAGCCTTATACTTTCTCTTCCCTTCCTATTTCCACATCCGGCAGAATTTTTTTTCCTGAAACGAGACACACCGCACCCACTGAGCCACCCTCGGAATTTTTATCTGTTGAGGGTAAAAAAAAGTGAATCTGTAGCTGCCGGTGTTGAAGCCGAAGTTTTTTCAATGCTGTTCATGAAGTCAATGTCGTTGCGCGGATTTTGGGGTGCATCGAGACGAATCACCTATTTGGGGATGAATATCATTTTACGAGGGAAGAACAACAATCTGCCTTCCGACGAATCAGTTTTCGTAGCATATTTATGTTGATGCTAATCTTCATATTTATCATCAGCGAAGTTCAGATCGTGGGAAATTAGACGAGCATTCTGTCTGGAGAGCAATGATTATGTCTTATTGGATAATTTGGAAGGATATTTCGTCTTTCTCAAATTTAAATGAAATGAAAACAACTATATTTTACATTTTGTATGTAACGAAGTAATAAGCAAGTACTTTATTTTGATGATTATGCTTTCAAGTTGAGGCTTTCACGCTTTGACATCCAAAAATAAGGCATTATTATTTTAGATGTGTCCCTGGACCCAAGGCCCCCCCTCCCAAGCCCTCCAAATCACCCCTCAAATTCCCAAATTTGTATTCACCAACATCTATTGATGCACCAACATCTCGACAAATAGATGATCAAGAGGTGGCCGACAATACGTTATGAGGTCATTGAAGATTGTCCGTACACTCCCGCAAATCGATTCCCCTGACCATCCATAATAGTTGCAATGCCCCAAGATCAAACCCAATTAGTTCATCAAAATAACTCTCTTCCTTTGTTAATTTCCAGTGCCGACGGCAATTACGAGGTGACGATAATGACCAAGGCGATTCTGCATCACTCTGGCAAAGTGAAATGGAAACCGCCGGCAATATACAAGTCCTTCTGCGAGATCAATGTCGAGTATTTTCCATTCGACGAGCAAACGTGCTTCATGAAGTTCGGCTCGTGGACGTACGACGGTTATACGGTACGTATAAATCGTTTAAACATTGTTTTGTCTGGTTAGCACCCCATGTTATGGTATCTCTTCAAAATTTAACGGAATCGTTTGATGGCCGATTGATGGTGTTTGATGGGCAAGTGGCATCTGCGGGCAATCAAGTTACATAAATAATTTCCACAAGTTCAATTTTACGTTCACGTCTTGTGGGATTCAACACCGGCTACTCCTCGTCGTGAATTGTGAAATGACCACTTGTAGAAATAAGTTAATTCGTATGAATAACTCAATAAGTTGGGGATGACACTGAGAGATAAAAAGTGATAAGTTAAGTACGAGCAAACACTACGAAACATCGAATAAAAAAAATTGACCAGTCAATAACTAAAAACGAGTATCATGAGGGGTCAGCTATGCCCAATTCCCAAATGTTTACTCGAGATGGAGAAGAACCGATGAACAAGTGATCCATCAATACTCCAACGTTTGAGATTGAAAAAGTTGAGCAAGCATCAACTGTTGACATAACCTCACATTGAAAATTTCATTCGCCGAGTGCATCACATAGGTTTTACCAAATAAACTGCCGGTAAAAATTGTTTTCTCAAGGATCATCAGTGGAGTACATCATCTCGGTATTTCCAAACGTCAGCTCTTTTCCATTGTTAACCCAAAACGAACAATCGCACTCACGATGAGAGATGTATCAATTCTTTCCTCTAGTTTTCTTTCAGCCTTTTTCTCCTCTCTTGTCCTTTTTGCTCATCTCGTCGTTCTGAGAATAGAATGAGAGGACGCGTGGCACGTGGGTGTGCGGCTGAAGCGAAAAAGAGAGAGAGAGAGAGAGAGAGA
>NW_021680376.1:615056-684496 GCF_001412515.2 Diachasma alloeum
AGAGAGAGAGAGAGAGAGAGAGAGAGAGAGAGAGAGAGAGAGAGAGAGAGAGAGAGAAAGAGAGAAATCTATACACTTGTGCTGTGCTAAAGAAGCCGGGAAAATATTGTCAATACAATGCACATGATTCATCGGTTGCATCCTGCCTACTGCCTTCAACTCTCTTCACCTTCTTCCCCCTTTTTTTCACTTCTTTACGTAGTTTTCTTTTTCATGTTCTTCTGTCTCTAAGAGCCCCTTTGCGAGGGCGGATTTGCTCTTGGCAGACAAATCCGCCTGTCCGAGAGTTTTATACGGGTGCACCCCAGCGAGGATAAATCCTTGGAAGCACCTTTCTACTGCTTCTTTCTCCTCTCGCTTCATCCTTTGGCTCATACGATGCTCAAACATGATTGTAGAAAGAGGAGAGAGACGGGGAGAAACACATAACAATGCATGTGCTTCTTATTTTTGTTGAGGTTTAAGTCGTTTCTTGGCTTTGTTTGATAAATTCATTCTTGGTTGACGGGTAAACAGGGGAATGCTTCATGTTGACTCCTCACTGAATGTTCAATCTCACTTCGAGTGAGTCGGTTATCTGGGAAGATTGACGAATGTCCGATTTTATGATGTTCAATCCAAAGTTAGAGGAACTAGGACTTTGTTATGAGGATGCTATATTAGGCAGTTAATTGACACGATTACCCATTTTTTATTTTGAATAAGCTTCATATTTCACAAAGGTTCACATTTGGATTGATAGATTGAGTTCATGCAGTAGGTACAAAAGATACTCTCGGCAAGGGTGCCCCTTGGAAGCACCTTTTTAAAGCTTCCTCCTCCTCTCGCTTCATCCTTTGGCTCATACGATGCTCAAACATGATTGTAGAAAGAGGAGAGAGACGGGGAGAAACACATAACAATGCATGTGCTTCTTATTTTTGTTGAGGTTTAAGTCGTTTCTTGGCTTTGTTTGATAAATTCATTCTTGGTTGACGGGTAAACAGGGGGATGCTTCATGTTGACTCCTTACTGAATGTTCAATCTTACTTGGAGTGAGTCGGTTATCTGGGAGGATTGACGAACGTCCGATTTTATTATGGTCAATCCAAAGTTGGTGGAACTAGGACTGTGTTACGATGATTCTGTACGCAGCAGTTGATTGACACTATTCCAGATTAAGAACAGGCTCCACAACCCGTGAGGATTCATCTTTGAATTGGTTCAATAAATCCATGTAATACGTACAAAAGATTCTCTCAAACAATTCCCTATTGAATACAAGTTTCTACGTGCATCACTAGAATTACCCCAGTGCATCTCAAAGTCTCCATTGATCCGGACATAAAAATTGAATGAAGGTATATTAAACTACAACAGTCCAATAAGACCATGAGAACTCCGAGTGAAAGACTCTTTTGTTCCTCACTCTTTTAAATTTCACTTTACTTTGTGTTCGCTCAACCAGAAAAATTTCCCAACGACACAAGGCAACTCCTGACAGCATCAGCATGAATAGCAGCATTATGTATTCCTGAAATACGAACATCGTATAAGTTACCACGAAAAATGAAAATGATGTTCAGCATGAAATGATTATCTCACGGATGATAACTCCAGTTGTCGGCTGTTTGACTCGCAGATGGAGGAAAAAAAATGAAAATAAAGTTGACGGAGTATTTCTCAAGCTGAAAGACAAAGCCTCCTTGTGAATACAATCTAGAAAGTTTCGAAGGGTCGAATATTCATGGAGGGCCCGTCGCCGCTGCTCTGTGGGTTAAAGTCAATGAGGGGTTTGAGCCCAAAAACTAGCGGCGGAGGTGAGGTTAGTGTGTTATGCCACTCGCCCAGCGCATATATACGACCCTATCCTTTGTCCTCATTTCTCCACTCTACCTTCCACCGCGAATGCATAATTGAACTCTCGATTTTCCTGCATATTTCATCGTTCGGAAATGCTGTTCACCCAGAAAAGAGGAAAAGAGAAAGGAGCATTCAGGGTGAACGATGAAGAGGGTAACGATTACACATTACCCTCTCAAGTCTCACACGACTTTTATTGGATTTTACGTCAACATCATTTTCAGTTTTGTACGGAATATTTTTCCTGAGCATACTTTACAACCAATTGTTTCGCCTCTCTCACAGCAGCACGGAAGACGATCAAACGATCTTCATGAATTACGTCATGAAAGAAAAGTACAGAATAGGCTAGGTTAGGTTAAGTTGACGCTTAGGAAATGTTGTCAAGAGGTATTCCATACACTTTATCGGGGTCTTTTTTTGTCTTTCACCTTGTTTTTTTTACCACATGGTTGCTTCTTCCTTCTCACTTGTGTTGGAAGCTGGAGGCCGACGACAGGCGTGGCGAAGGGAATAAAAGACCAGGGTGATAAGCCGGAGGAACGAGGCCGACGCGGCCCGATGAACGATGACTCCGATCGTTGGATGAACGTCTGACTTATCGGACCGCAAACGTTTTTTTTTCCTCCACTCAGCCGCACACTTAACCATTGGGTGCATCGACTTATCGATCCTTCGCCGGCTTGTCCTGGTGCTTTAGCAAATCGCTCTTCCTCCGTATTCTCAATATGATCTTTTCCTCAAGCACATTCCTATCTTCATCTTTAGACTATAAATCTGATTCGACGGGTATTGATCTACCCGATGTTCAAGATAAAGTGTTAATTTTTCATTTTTATGATTGCAGGTTGATCTACGGCATCTTGAACAGGGCGAGGACTCAAATACAATCGACCTCGGTATTGATTTGACCGACTACTACATCTCCGTAGAGTGGGACATATTAAAAGTGCCTGCCATGAGAAACGAAAAGTTTTACATATGTTGCGAGGAGCCCTATCCCGATATAATATTCTACCTAACATTAAGACGTAAAACCCTGTTCTACACGGTTAACCTGATAATCCCATGCGTTGGTATATCATTTTTGTCGGTACTTGTGTTTTATCTACCAAGTGACAGTGGTGAAAAGGTATCACTATCAATATCAATTCTACTGTCATTAACCGTGTTCTTTCTACTTCTCGTTGAGATAATACCGCCCACATCGCTAACAGTACCGCTTCTTGGCAAGTACCTGTTATTCACAATGGTCCTAGTGACACTGTCAGTGGTTGTGACAATAGCGGTATTGAATGTTAACTTTCGTTCACCGGTTACCCATCGCATGGCCAAGTGGGTGCGCGTTGTGTTCATTGAGATACTGCCAAAGTATCTATTCATTGAGAGACCGAGTAAAGATGATAATGGTGATGGAACTAATGGTGATGATTATGATCCTGATGATGCTGATGACAAACCGCCCGAAGTCATACTCACCGATGTATTTCATGTACCACAAGAGACTGACAAGTATGATCCATATGGTAAGAGATACAGTGACAATTATGAGGTTGCTGATTTACCTGGATTACCAGCAATACCACCAGTACCAAAGACATCAGTACCAACGATACAGGAATTGGTCAGTGATAGGTATGACACAGCAGCTGGTCCAGTTTGTCCTGTTGCACCGCGCTTTGATGAATCACTGTCAGGTATACAGCTGACAGGCGCTGATGATGATATTTTTGCACCAACAAGTCCTGGTTATGTACACGAGGATATAAGTCCAACGTTTGAAAGACCACTGGCGAGGGAGATCGAGAAGACGATCGAGGACGCCAGATTCATTGCTCAACATGCCAAGAACAAGGACAAGTTCGAGGGCGTAAGTAGCAATTGTTTTTACTTGTTGTTTGATGGTTTGTCATTCATCTCTCTTTCTAGTTTAATACAGAATCTTGTTTCCTTAATTGGTTAGACTTCCAGCATAGGAGTATGTGCCATATTCTAATTCACTTTATGTCAAATCAAACCATGTCAAATCAAACTTAGAAATGTTCCTCAACCAGCAATACAGAATCGGTATGCAAGATTTGGTGTTATCAGTCATGCTGATTTGTGTTTCTAAACTGCTGAAACCATTTGGGTCGATAAAATTAGTTCCCTTTAGTTCTGCCAGTTCCAATCGCCAACGCTGTTGGTCGTTAATGAGTCAAAAGGCGTGTTAGCGGGCCACGTATATACCCAGCGGGATAGCAAGTTTGTGCTCCTCTAATCTATGACTCCGTTGGGATCGCTGGAACTTTAAAAGTCTTTGGAAAAGAGTTCTGAATTGGTCTGCACATCAATCTCTCCAGATTGAGAGCGTAAAGTCATTTTTAAAAGATGAAAATGCATTCACTTTTTCCATAGAAAAAACATCGTAAAAAAATGAAGCTTCCTTCAGATACAATGTCTGACGTTTTTATGATGTGAAAGCATTCTCGGCATGAAAATAAATGGCATTTGAACGCCGTGAATTAGCAATAAATTTTCCATCACAAGCCCTCAGCAATATTTTTAATATTTCTCTTATCAGATATTATTGATCGAGTTTTCGATATTCAATCTGTTTTTCTGTATCGTCGATATCGCCTGTATCTTTTTTTGTTTTCTACTTTATCTCCGCCGTTCTCTTTTCTTTGTCTTTTATTCGCGAATTCGTTCGCATTTTCGCTCCACTGCTTTCAATTGGCTTTCAGCCGGGGGATCCAATGCATTCATTGCCGTCTGGTAAAGTTTACGGTTCGCTAACGATTCTACCGGATGAAATTTTCTCGTCCATTTTTTCCCCTTCCATTTCCAATTTTTTTTTCTGTAATTCCACCCTTCCCTACTTTTGGCAATAGTGATGAGTACGGAAGTCCAAATAAAAGTGAATATAATTGAAATAAATGGTTGAAATGAATAACAGTGGAGAGAGTAATGTGGAAATAAAGTAATATAATTTTCCCGGATGTGCTTCAAGAATGGAAACGAGAGAGGACAAGAAGTAAGAAAGAGGGGAGTAAGAAAAAAATACACAATGAATAAAGAATTTTTCATAGAAATCCTTGGATACGGTTGAAATAAGTGGAATTTACGGGAAGAAATTGCTGGTGGAAGCCCCACGGGAGGATATCCCAGACCCGGAGACGAACCAGCCCAAGCTAAAGTAGAAAGAGAAAATCTCTTGGAAATACTTTTTCGATTCGCCCGGAAGCATTCGTAGCGCAAATACAGGGGAGACAGACTCGTGGAAGCGTTACGTATGCCTCTAGGGGTCGCCCAAATAGTGGAGGAGAAGGTAAAGACAGAAGTGGAACAGATAGTGGAATGAGATTTCGTATGGGCTCAAGAAGGAAAGGGAGTGAGGGGGATGTTGGGCAAGGATGGGGTAATGTGGAATACAGACGAATAAATTACATCGGCAAAGTATCTACGAGGAACGCACTGCGGCAGGCCCCTGCAATTCGCTTGCCAAGTGTTACTCTGCAGGAAAGGGGAAGGAGGATGATGAGGATGGTGCTGGAGATGTTATGTGGATAGTCTGAATTTGCATCTTTGCTCAAGTTGGAGAAAGTCCTTGTTGGACGGAACTTGTAAGACTATTGAGGGTTCCGGAGACAAACAATGCACGTGCTTTGTAATTCAAGAGATTATTTTCAGGGATAAGAGGTTCATAATTAAAGGACATACCGCAAACCGCTTAAATAATCAATTCTTCTTCATTCATATTTCTTTTTGATTCGTATTGCTTTAAAAAATTGGTCAGGATAACCAATTGTGATACAATGATTTGCGAGGGCAGAGACATCAAGTCAGATAATGGAAAGAAATCTTTCGTCTCTAGTTCTTTTTGATTCGTATTGCTTTGAAAAACTAAGAATGTCAAAGTTCCCCAAGAGATGCCTTCAATAGTGATCCCGAAGCATCAGTCCAAAGAACTTCCACCACTCCAACCTCAGCTTCTAATTCCATATGCACACTGATAACAGGAGCTTCTGGTTCCCTTGATTGCCCTCGAGGTAATGAGGAATCAGCGCGAAACCATCGCACTTGAACAACCACCAAACGAAGATCGTGGAAACTGATTCAAAGCTTCAAGGGCAGAAATTCGGTAACTGCAAGTGTTATGCTAAATTTCAGGGGAAGATAATACAATGGAGGGGTGAGAGCACTTCAACCGTTGTCTGTCATCTCAAAACCATCTTGACACACTGGATAAGGGGGTTAGATCGCTGAATGTTTTAGCTACAGTGACTCACGCTTTTGTCTAGTTCGTTAGTGACTTAAATCACACAATGTTGTTGTATCACACGTTCACATTCTATTCAACTTTCTGGATAATGAGGCGGCTGAAGAAGAGAGTGGGGTAACAAGACAGAACGAGGAACAATCGTCGAAATTTATTTACTCTCTTGACAATTTGGTTCATTCCGTCAGGAAGAATTGTTTATTCGTAAAAACGAGAGAGAGAGAGAGAGAGAGAGAGAGAGAGAGAGAGAGAGAGATGAATTCGCTTGTCGTCAGCAAGCTTAATGCATTCAATTTTAACAATTCTCAGCATCATTTTTATCATAATTGTCTTTTCTTTGTGCTTTCAGGTCGTGGAAGACTGGAAATACGTTGCAATGGTTCTAGACAGAATATTCCTCTGGTTATTTACAGTCGCCTGTGTTGCCGGTACTGTACTCATTATTCTACAAGCACCAAGCTTGTACGATGAGACAAAACCAATAGACGTTATGTACAGTAAAATTGCCCAGAGAAGAATGATGCTGATGAACATGGGCCCAGAGGAGGACGACTAGTTGACGTTTATTCGCGGCATGAGTACCGCGTTTACTGATACAATCGCTCGTGTTACATTGACGGTAAATAATGTCAAAATGGCGACTATTATTTTTACTGGGTGGGCCCCAGTATCTATATCGCTGTTATAATGCATAACACGAGTCAACATATTGCGTCGTCAATAGTTGAAACAATCTGGTGGTGCTCAATTGTCCCTGGGATGCTCTGGACACTTTGGTGCAGTAGATAAAAAAAAAACACTTTTTACTGTCGTTTAATGGCGCTTGAAAGAAACGGCACGTTCGCGTGGGAATCACGAACGATTAATAATTGAGGAGATAAATGATGAAACATTGAGGAAGCTAACTACTGAACAATCAAGTCCGTTCTTGCCGTCCAAGTCTTGGTCATTTTTTTCTATGATTGAGGGCTCGAATGTGAAGAGACTGGGATGGCAAGCGAACAACTGTTGTTTATCGGGAGTTTTAAAGAAAGTGCCAAATATCCAAAAATTAAAAAAAAATAAAAAAAAACTAACGTATTTTTGTAAAATCAGGTTTCATACGTAAGGGGCTATAGAGCCATCGCGGCGTTACCGATGTCGGGGGAGACTTTTGCCGAACTGCCGATTTTATAATTGAAGAAATGAAACGTTATTTAAACAAAGAAAAAAACATTAAGTAATACAATTGATTATTAATAATTAATTATGAAACGAAAATGTCGAGGATACAGCTTGGAGAGAAATAAAAACACATACACAATTTCACGAGCATTTAGTAAACACACGCACAAAATGAGGTTATGTAGTTGAGTATGGATGCCTCATTACTCTTTTTTCCATAATAAAACTGAAATGATGATGTGAGGGGGAAAATCAACGAGGGGATGAGCATGAGGAAAAGGAAACATTGTAACAAAATAGAAAAATACATTGCTTGTAAACAACTGCCAATTTCAGAATGGCCTCTATCCAACCGGTAGAAGAGGCGTGAGAATGTGCGCAAGAGGGCGAGGATGACAGTGGGTTGGGAGTTGAAGGGAATTGAATAGAAATATATTTCTTTTTTTATTTGGTCGGTGTCATAGGAGGCGTGTGTGCGGAGGCTTTTGCGTGATGGTATGTGAACAGGTCACGCATTCTGAGAATAAGGTCACGATGAGATTGTGGGAGCGTAGAGGAAAAAATATATGGATGGCAAAGATCAGCTCCGAGACAACGAAAGAGAAGCTGAAAGAGATAAATGTACATAATTTAAAGGGATAGGGAAGGGGTGCGGGAGATGAAAAAATCATGTTGTTGAGAGAAATGAGAGATGATTGAAAAGGGATTGAAATAAACTTTCCGCAGCATTTCAAAGCGGGATATCGACAGACTTGTGAGAAATGCCTGGACCTTGATATCTCGCTGTGATACTCGGAACTTCATTTTTTTGGGCATTGAATTCGACAGAACGGAATAATGGGAGGGGAAAAAGGTGCAGAGAAAAATAGTATCGAGAAGTTGTTGGAATTTTGTCCAATTTATTATATAAAATGATGAAAGAAAGGGGGAAATGAAAAAACGGCGCTTCCAACCCCATCCCCCTCGCTATGCGTTTATAATAATCAATTTATTTGCTCATTTAAAGATAATGGTAATGTTATATGAATATTATATATATGGATATATACTAAATATGCGGGTGATTTCACCAATCACTGGGTCAGTTTTTAATTTCATCACCGTCAAATTACATTTTCTTACCCTGACGAAACGTGATGTTTAAATTGTGGGATGTCGTTACAAATAATCGGTTCATTTTTGTACATTTTTCGTACATCACTCGTACATACAATTCACAATCCTTCAGTGTAATGTCTAATATATTTTCACACGTTCAAAGCAAATCGATCACTCGTGTCAGTCAAAAATTGCCCAGATATTCAGTAAAATCACCCTCATATTACACTATATATAATAGGTATTAATGAAAAAAAAAACTTTATTAAAAATACCAGGAAATACGATGGAAACTGAGTGGAATAACGGAACCGAAATTTTGTGTACATGAAAACGATAAGGAAAAAAACAATAATTGATTGTTGAATTGTGAGAGGACATTGGGACGATTTTTCGTAATATATCACGCTTAGCGACATCTCGGTGGGACGTGTGAATAACAACCCCAACATTTTATTTTGTAAATGTGTAATTACTAACAACTCCACGTGAATATCCATAACCATTGAATAAGGAATTCTACATTTTTTTGCCCCAAATGTTTGAATCAATTGTGAACGCGACAACAGTGCGAAAAACTGTGGGTGACTGCTTGTAAATGGAGGTATGAATGGTAAAGAGAACGTGACAGCTGAAACTGCAACAATAATAATAATAATAAATAGTCGTAAAGAGAGGGTGCGTTGAAGAATTTCGTAATAAACGTTTGATACGAGTGCAACGTGAAAATGTGAAATTATGAGAGATATTGAGTTCATGTCGAACTAGAAATGCTACTGAGGCAATTAATCTGAGACATCGTCTCCTCGACAGGATCGATTGATTGACTTCAACTCACAACTTCTTTCATCCACTTTTTACCAATGAGGGAGCGAAAACGCTCTTCCTCTATCTATTGTTTTATTCTTTTTTCCAAGCTTCAGACGACCAGTTTGTCATCGCGTTTGGCAGATCTGGTACAAGTGTTTGCTGTTTATCCTTTCCGAGCGAATGGGCAACTCAACGTCAACCGATTGCATTTACTGAACGAACAGGAGACAAATATGACGCGCAGTAATATCTTTTTTTTTTACAAATTTTCAACGGTTCAATATTATTTGTTCAACGAAAATGATCGAAGTGTCGATGACAATATCAAATTGTTTATTTCCACCATCTAGTGCTGACGAGCATATGTTAATGTACGATTGAATGATAACGTTCGATAAATACTTAGATAATGAAGATGAAGTTAGAAAATTTTTTAATGGAAAAGTGTAGATAGACACCTCAAAAAACGCTCAATAATTGTTAAATGTCAGAAGCTCAAATCCATGACACGGTTCACATTTTTATAAAAATCAATTGATTGAGATAATTTGTTAGAGAGCTTTTCTTTTATTTTTGTTTGGAGTTGGCGGCAAATCTCCGATAATCAAGCGTCAAATCATCCGCATTTATAATGATAAGCTTCGACAGATTAGGCGGAATTATCGGGAAAAGTAAAATCAGTATAATTAAATGATTATTTGTAGAGTATGATAGGAGCAATGCACAAGTGAAACTCATGGGTAATCAATAAATAATGATGATTAGAGTTTAAATTCACCGATTGACGAGCAATTATCTCATTAAAATAATTGTACATAACATGAATTCAATCGATCGATCCCGATGCAGGTGGAACTCGAGTGTTTGTGAGAGTGGGAAAGAAAATGATTTAAAAAGTTGGGTAAAGATATAGAAAAAAAAATACAAGAAACTATCGCATGTCTTCCTGGGAGTAGCCTACGTCGTAAGACTATTGCTCGCGTCTCGAACTTTCATGTGCGAGTCGAAATATGAGCAAATACGCGGCGGTACGTCGAGGAAGCGGGATAAGATGTTATAAATGCTGCTCTTGGATGATTTTCTTCAGCGGTCTAACGTCCCATTTCTTTCTTGCATTCCTAAAGGGCTTATTGATGAGGGAAAAGGACAAAAATATAAGTAATGAGCGATCTTACTGTATCTTCACTTCATCGAGGCTATTTAGAACAAGATCAAACAGCATTATGTTTGATGAATACTTTATTTCTCTTCTCTGAATGCTAGGTTGTCCTTGAAACTCATTTTAATCAATCAGCAACCATTCTGTTGAATACTTTTTCATAAGACAAGTTGTGAAATACGACAAGTACCAGGACTATCTAATAATCATTATATCCGTTTTGGAGTACTCCACATTTCGCGAAATGCATCCATCAATTCTTAATTGTGAAACAGTCACATCATGATTACCATCGACTATAATGTAGGTCGCATATAGCAATCTTCATCCTGCAGTAGAATCACATTGTCTCCCCTCTGTTTTTCACTAAAACAATTACGACCCATTTAAAATACATGCGTAATATCGTTAATGGACGAGAGTACAGCATGATGTTAATTTCAATTGATAATTCCGTAGATTTGGACTTGCACCAAATGATGCCGTTCGTAAAATCAACTACGAATGGGCGAGGAAAACAATGTATTGCTGCGTAAAATCTTTATGATAATCGTTATCCTCTGTTTCATTATGCTGTTTATCTACTTTACTTTCAACAACCTTTCAAGTTAGTGGAAATCCGTAAAGATAAACTTTAAGAAACTTCCGATTGTTCATTGAAAAAAAAATTAAAAAGCAAACATTCAGTATTATTCGACCAAGAGCAGCTGACCACCGAAATCGTGGGAAACAATCAACAAATTCACATAAAACTGATAGTACTTTCATGACAATCAGATCACCATTGCTCCAAGTCGTCACCCAGGCGGCCACCCTATTAGATAAACTTGAAGAGTTGAAGAAAACAAATAGAAATTGTGAATATATGAATGACTCGAAGAACGAGAAGATCAAGTGATATTCCCACAGTCACTCGATCCCGTTGTCTTCCTCGACGGGAGCCAAATGCGAATAAATATGTATTATAAATAAATTAGGTTAAGAAGATATTACAGTTATGACTGCAACCCAGAGATTTAGAACGAACGAAAGAAAATAGTCGTGTGATGAAGCGAAATCATTTTTTGTACACCTCATTTTCTACACCCATCATTATCATTCAAATTCCATATTTCGTTGGATACATGATCATTCATTCCGATTATACTCCACCGTGAGCTGCAGCTGACCATCAACAAATTATTGAAAATATTCAATGTATTAAATATGATAAACTGAATGATTGTAACTAGATGTGAAGATATGACATTGTCACTCACAATTTTTGTTATAATCCTGTAAAATCTAGATATACGAACTGCAAAGAAGTGGAATTAACTAGTTAATTAATATAGATTAAATAGACAACTGGAGAAACGGTATCGAATCTATAACTTAAATGTTTACAATATAAAATTACGGGTAATTAAGGACAAAATTCTAGAATCTTTTCTAACTAAATAACGAATCAGCGACCGCTGACTCGTGCCAATCCTAGTATTAACGATCTACCAAAAAACATAAACATTAATGAAATGAACATTGATCAATGTTCGATGAAACGCTTGTTTTTTGGTATATCAAGAGGCAAATCAATTGCATATAACTAATTAAATCGAGAGAATGATTGAATGAGCGAGTGAAAGCCCCTGAATTCGCCAGTTGAATGAATTAATTTCGTTATGACACATTAATGAATATAATTTTTTTTAAACTCAACACCAATCATCCCCGATAAATCTAGAGGGAGAAATTATTTGAAAGACATTGATCCAGTGCCTCTCAGAAATTCATTTGAATTCATTCGAATAATCCCTTCTCCGTCAGACTTGCCGGAGTGAATATTAATTAATCCCTGAAAATCATGAAAAACCAGTGGTATCGGGGTACGTCTCATCGAATCGACTCGCCGTTCCAGCTGAATATAATAGGCTGTCCGAGCAATTTGTTGATTTTAAAAAATGGTATGTGATATAATTGTATTTTAAATAATCGCAATCGAACTAGTCACTTCGTTCCCCAAAGTAAAAGAAAAAGAAAAATGTGATTGTGCAACTGTATCCAATAATCGTCTCTCATTTTCCCGGTCTGGCAATCCATTAATCATCATTGATTATATTTTTTTATAATTTATTTCATGTTAATCCATTGAATTGAACCCAGACCGGGAAAATGAAATAATTCTTTTGTAAATTAGTCTCAAAAGGCACTTCATGCTCGTTATAAATACGCACATACTCATACTCAATATCCCATTGCATAAAAAAATTCCATCTGTTGACTCTTATGTACACATTAACCTCGTCAAACCTATTATCGCTATTTGTAGGAAAAAAAAATAATGAAAATAATAAAATCGTTATTGACAATGTCGAGCCCTCAGGCTATCTCGCATTAAGAGAATAATCTATAAATATTGTACATAGGGAGAGAGATATGCAGATGAAAACAACATTTTAGTGTCAGATATTTACAATTGCTATGTATCTATATCTTCAGCTACACAACTTTCTCATGTGCGTCCTATTCAATTTATTACGTAAATAACTCAGCCTCACGTTAGGAAACAAGATGAATCAAGAGATGGTATTATTTGTTATTTAAATTCTCATTAAAACAAAGCAACGAAATAATAAAAAGGACGTAATTGAAAAGATAAAACATGATGTACCGTTCTCTCATTGTCTTTGTATATGGCTCGACTATCAAGTCCGTTCGTTTGCGCCTGCGTCCGTATGTGTCTTTGATGAGAATATCTGTATGTATGAGTGTCCGTTGTCCGCTGTCGTGTTCTCAAGAAATACTCACAAACCAATTGAATGAATAATGATGATTTGTTTTTCCAAAATTACCGAGTGGCGTCAGTCATTTTGAATGTCATTCATATTTCATACGATAATTCCACTCGACGATTTGAATTTTTCATTTACCATGAACAAAAAGAATTTAACAATTTGAATTATTCATGAATTTAATTGATAGACTTCACTCAAAACCACATGCACCGGCGATTCCACTCCCAACGAGAAGACGTATACGCGAAATTCGAAAAACACGATAAAAAGAATTAAAAAAAGTAGATAGAGAAGATTGAAAAAAAAACATGAATAATAATAATAGTCAAATAATATTAAAGATGAGGACGGGGTGGGAGGACTTTTAGACGAGAGGAATTTAAATTGGAGATAATCGAGAATATAATAGATGGAATGAACACGAATGACGAGAATTAACTAAACATAATGTGGGATGAATAAAATTTTGAGAGACACACATGTGTGTGTGCGTGTGTGTGTGTGTGTGCCACTGTGTAAAGTATTAATTACTTAAATAAACGCCATTACTCTAACGGGAATGAAACAGACGAAAATTAATGAATCTACAACCGAGGAATAAATAACAAGCGACAACAAAAGTAAACAAAAAGAAACACAATTATGTATGGATAACGAAAAAAAAACTAACCTATTTATAAGCTAACGTCTGCATTCTACACGCAACTATCCATCGTATGTAAAACGATTCAAAGGAAAAAAAAAATAAACGAGTGGTTAAAATTATTGTTTAAAAAATAATAAATGTGGTTGTGTTTGTTTATTTATCAACAATTATCCCCCATACGCTGAGAAAAAAAAATAAAAGTAGTGAGTAAATATGAGCGAATGAGGAGTACGTGGAAGCGCGAGAAAGAAAAAAAGGCGATAGTATCGGGTTTTAATATATTCCGCCCCTCTATTTCTCTTCACTTCATATCGACATTTTTTAATGCAAAAAAAAAACGAAAATGCAAACAAAAATCTTTCTGCAGATCGAACGACCTCTCTCAGTGAACCCTTTGATTTCACATCCAGTGATTTTAGATGAGGTGGGATATGCAGCAGACTAAAAAAAGTGGTGAAATGGTGGAGGGAGAGGAATGGAGAATCTCCCTTGATTTTTGTAGTATCGCCGCAGTGGCCCTCTTCCCGTCGTTTTTCCTACCAGAGCGATTAGAGCGTTCGTCCTTTGTTGTAAGCATTCTTTGCGTGGAGAGGAGTTTACGGAAATTTCATGTATGGATGAATAATAAAGCCATATTATTTATCTGTGCAACGATTTATTAAAGCCCCTGTTATCAATATTGCACTCGGCGTGTGTCGAGCCAAATTCTCATAGAAATTGAAAGAAAATTACAGCCGACGACCACAACAGTCGTCTTTTATTTTCGTTAAATTATCATATTTTTACAAATAAAAACCTTTGAAGAACTGAAAGGATCAATTTCGGGTTTTTCTACTATCCAACGAATGCGAATGTAAGGCTCCGCTCTCAGTGCTGCCGCCAACGTTGACTTTCTCCTGTCGCCGTCCGTATTGGGAGTCCCCGATCTACGTACTACATTCTTAATTGTTCCAGGAGAAAAAAGGGCGCAATCGTTTCGATTTCGAAAGTAACGTAAGCTCTACTCAAAGAACTTAATTTTATTTTCTGCTAAATCATTCTAACATATACAAAAAATCATGTTTCTGCGCTTCGTCAATTCCGAAAATTTTCCGTTGGAGCATACACCGTAAATTCCCGAGTAATCTGATGGCTAAATGCTTTCAACCCCAAGCATCGATTAAAATCGTTTGAATAAAACGCCTGACCCCGCACTTGAGGTTCAAAATTTAACGGAGTTGCTGGCAGACTCCATGAGAGATAGGTATACCAAAACGTCGGCATATGGCGTGAACTGGATAAAGTACATAAAACCGCGAGGGAAAAAAAAAGAAATGGCAAAACCCGATGGTTCCGAATATGTTTGCATCGGTTGCACCATTCGCGAGAGAATTTATTCGAATATTTCTTTGTCCCCAGGTTCGCAAAAACCGCTTGAAATTTTAATGAAAACTCTGCGCGTCCTTTCCCTTTTTCTCCACACTGGGTTTTTTGTTTTGTTTTCCGGTGTTATTTAGTTTCATGGAGTATAGATTCACCTGAACGAGGGGTTTTATAACAAATTAAAAATGAAACAGCTCCCAAAACTACGAAACAACTGTACAACTAGTTTCCCAACTTTTGTGCGATTTCGTTTTTATATCGTTTCGTTTGAATCACTGGGACTGACAAACATTAGGAACAAGCAGTGCTGGAGCGAAAAAAAAATAAATGAACGAAAACAAATGGATTACAGCTCACGGGGGAATTTGTATGATTTTACCGCGAGTGAAACAGTGGAGTTTGTACCACTCACAAAATCCTCTTTATTTTTGCGAAGGAAAAACAAGATTTTAGATCGATGTAATAGTTTACAAATCTTTTTTTATTCTATTTTCTACGTAAGTCTGATCCTCAGTTCATTGATAAATTTTTCCCAAATACAATTTTTTACAGAAAAAGAAACGAAAAAAATGATAATAAAGAAGAATTTTAATTAATCGGTAATGATTGCCTTTTGCAATGAGAATGATTATAACCAATTGACTGTAAAAATAAAAATAAAAACGATAGACCTGGACGACTATCCAACGCCAAGAGAATCCAAGTCAAAAAGAGCGCACGGCCCAGTCGAAACTGAAAGGAAATCCTGAAAAGAGCCCAGAAAAATCCAACCCGGTCCAATGGAATGTGCAGTTTCTCCGAATGGTCGGAAGCTCCTTGATTCGCTGGGATCCATTTCCCGGATCGGCGAGTCGATGGCTGTCCGAAGATCGCTTCCATCCAAAGCACCTCATCACCCCTGAAAATAAAATCACAACGGGAAACCCAATGTGATGTTCTCACGTTCCTCATAAATCCTGTTTTCAAGTTTTCAACAATCCTTCCGCTTTGTTTTCCCCACCCCTCAACATCACAAGAGTCTCATTTTCACCTGAAGTAGTCTCACGCTCGTCTTCCCTCGTGTTATTGCCTGACCCATTGCCGAGGTACTTCAAGCATAGACGTATCCCATTCTCCATACACAGAATTCCGAGAAATCTGAGAATATGACTTGAGAAACGGAGCCATAAATTTGTCGACTGCTGGCATTCCACCTTTGTCAACCTATTCCACCTTTACATAATCTTCAACTGATTCGCTTCTGTGTCCAATGACATCACGAGTGTCACGAAATTTTCAAAATTCTGGACGAGAAATTCTTGGCATGTACATCCTGGAATGATAAATGTCCGGATATATCACATGAATACATTCATTCTCGTCAATGACAAACGGAGTTGTCGGACGGAATGATCAGAGTGAAGTACGCGGAGTGAATGGAGCGTCCTCTGCCGTGCGCGTCACTACACCACTACGAGCGTCTGTCAAGCGCACTCAATGAGCGAACGGCAGACTGATGGCATAGCCGGGGCGGCGGTGAAGCGAGGGGATGTCCCTTAAATCTCTACCCATCGCCTCGTAAACCGTCGAGATACTGCCACCTCGCACGGCGTCACTGGATGTTACATATATACATCAGGTGTCCGCGTTTCACCTTCTTCTCTCTCAGCTGAAATCGATATCCCGTGTCCATTCGGTGCGTTCAGGAGGTAGTCTACTAGTGCCATAAATTTCACGGGCACACCAAGATCGCCGATTGCCAGCCAATCGCGGGTATGTCATGCATGCAAATGATGCAAAGCATGGACGAAAGATGTCTTATGAGCTGGAAAAATACTATTTGGAGTACTATTTCAAATATTTATGACTAATTACTATTTTGGAGTTATTGAACGTCGCAAATAAAATAGTATTTAAATAATTTGTTCAGATTATTTACTTAATTCAAATATCAAATGATTATTTTATTTCAATGTCAAAAAGCCATATAAATAAATACTATTTGGTCGACCGAAATAGACAACTTGAAATATATATTTCAAATAGTATTTCATCGTACTAAACGATTTGTTGACGTCTTCATGCTATAAAATAACGGTCAGCCATAAGGGTCATGAGGGTCATATTATAATACCCAAGTGTGATGAATAATACTGACCAATCCCTTCGAAAATAAAGTCTCATTGGAAAAACATCAGAATAACAAATTCTGATGATTTCCTCTTGACATATTTCATTTCAAAGATTGACTCGCCCGATTGATTTTCAATAAAAATGAAAACAAGTTGTTTGAGTACTTGTGGGATTTCGTTCTGCTCACTCAATCACATCGACAACTCATCCTTACGACGTGTTTACGAGAGGCATGTCACCTCAGCCAAAGTGATTGAACAGAAAGCACCAGAAGCGTTGAGACCACGTGTCTCGATCTTGAATTATCGATCAATAATGTCGAACCATTCAAGCAGCAGTTCGTGAATACGTGATGTGTTCATTCAGTTTGGGGAAGATGATGGAGCCTTTGCGGCGGGACAATCTATCAATTTGATGGGATTTTTAGAGGTATTTGCGGTGGCTCGAAAATAAAATATATATAAAAAGTGTTGTATCGATTTATTTCATCATGTGCAAACACTTTCTCGATGAAAAAATATCTCATTCAGGTCATCAACTCGTAAAAGAAAGAAAAAATTTCTGTTGGAGAATATTTAGTCGACTTCCGAGCGGAAGAGAGAGCCGAAATGTGAGAAAAATCTCAGGACACACAGCACTCACGTATTGACTCACAGCAATGGTCAACGTTAGCCCTTAATTCTGCAGGGAAGCCCGGCCGCCGAGTTTCTCGACAAGTTGAATTTGTTTAAGAATACTCGCCACGTTGGTAACCGGGGATAAAAGGACCCAGCGGAGTACGAGAATCAATACTCCCAAAGTCTCTGGACTTATAATTTTTGAGAGTCGCACTCGGCAACGATCTCTCTTCTTCCTCGTTTCTCGAGAGTTTTCTCCTGCTCTCCAATTTGTTCCTTTTCTGGGCGCTCGATGGGTGCAGCAGTCTGGAATTCCTGTCTTCTGAAAGTTGGAAGGGGACGGTGCAAAGTATAAAAAGTTCAATATTTGAAATATCAATTGACAGGGGGGCAAATCAATACTCCAATTTATCTGAAGAGCGTAAAGAATATTGGTCGAAGTGTTTTGAACGAATCAGTTGCTGTGGATTTTTCTGTAGAGAGTATCTGCAGAAATCAGTGGAATCCGGCGAAAGCTTGAATTTTTTCCTGTGATCAAAAATCCAGATGAGCCACTGATTAATGCGCGCATACGCAGTTTCCGCCCGCAAAAGCCCTCGAACAATCACAATCACCCCTGCCCATCCAGCCGGAACCATTCTGTTGAATTGCCACCCTGGTGATCGTTAATCGAGACCAATTCCAATGGGGGTTACTCATTTGGTGGTACGAATGGAACCACCAAAAAAAGGTAGACCACACAGGGACAGAACTGGTTTGCCCGAGAATATACTAGAAAGTTCATTGGACACTTTCACGATTTTATGGGAAATTTTTTGGTCAACCGCAGGAGATAGATACTATCGTGGGTGGGTTACGTGTGGTAGGAAATTGAAGATCCAGAAAAGGGATGAACCGGTGGTAAAAGTGGAGAATGAGGGTGTGAGAGATACCCCACCACTCGGTGTGTAAACTAGGGCGTAGCCAGCAACCGTTGAATCGATATCTGTTCACTCTTTTACAATTTTGTTTATCAAAAATGGGTAGAATTGGATTATAGCTGTTTATCCTGAACAACTGCATAACCATTGTCGAACGTATTAATTTTAATCCCTTGTACAATAAAATTGAACAGCATTCGTCAAACATCGAATTGCTGACACTAAAAAAATTTGGCCAAGATGAAAAATTGTCAAATTAACGAGATAATTATTGTTTAAAAACCAATTAAACTTATAGTTCACTTCATGAAGTATTTCATCACCGAATTTCCGGGAATATCCTGCACAGGTTCCGGTAGGTCAGGCTGAGATCCAGTCTCACTGCTGTACTTCCCAAGGGCCATGTCTATGAGTGAGAAGGGACATCCCGAGAACATGGTATCGCACCTGGTGCCCTTGCGGCCAGCACGATGAGCCTCTGTGTATGTGTGATGTTCCACCGGCTCGTGGGACAGCAACACCCTCTTCAGTGGTAACCTACAGGTACACGATAGAATTAATGAAATATCGTAACTGAGTGGACAATTTATCCGGACGCTGTCAGCGATACAGCATCTAACTGGAGTGGCATTCAACTCCTGAAGAACGTCAATTTCATTATAACGGAATTGCACCGAGTGAGAATCAGTAGTACATGGCAATACTGTATTCGTCAGCAGAGAGGAGTTTAGTTGAGGCTTCAAACTGTGCGGATGACGTTGCTACAATTGCTGTTGCACTTGTGGGCATTTGTCCAATACTACGTATCACGACTGGTTGGGAAGTCTACCTAATGGAGATGCAAAACTCTTTTCGTAAATATTTCATCGCAGAAAGCACCCTTTCATTCACGAAAGACAAGCCTCTTCGGACGAATGAATTCAGTGCTTTCCCAAATTGTGAAATAAAATGAAAGAATGTGAGCCACAGCTGATCCCCACAAACTGGACACTCTCAACAGATAACGTTCGCGTTCGAAACCCAAAGCTTTCGCTAAATAAATCAAGCGACAATCCTGCAGCGGTCCCCCTACCGCAATGTTTCTCCCCCACCCGCAGCATTCCATAAAATTTCCTCCCACCATTCCGATAAATATTTCATGTTAAACTTGACAGGCAAACGATTGTCACGAGCGTAGGATTTAATCAACCTCTCAAGTAAAGTCCCAACCGAGCAAAGTGAAAGAAAAGCCGAAAAAACGTATCCACTTCGATTCGACTGTCACTGAAGCCTGTGAGATCGATCGACAAGAATCCACGAGTGATTACACCCAGTATTCTCCCTGAGGATTACTTTTCGAAATCGATTCCTTGGATCGGAACACCCCCGCCCCTCCGCACAATCCCACCTAGTGAATAAGCAAAGCCCCACCGGAATTGCAGCAATCTTTAACGGTTCGACGCCCAGAAGCATCGAGTTTGGCTCCCTCCCATTTATACGATCCGTTTTGGAAATACTGGGGGAGTATCCTATGGTGAAAAACCGAGCATGAAGCCAGCCGAATTGGGCATCATCGCCATTTGCTCACATGCAAAAGACTATTTGGTTGTTGTCATTCTTACGAGAAAGCTATCCTCATCATTTCCTCAACGAGGGTGTTTCCTTTTGGCATCAAACGCTGCGAGGCTTCGCAGAGGGCGCGTTGTATGCATGTTCGTCCTTCAAAGCCCATCCTATAACAGATGTTGATGGAAAAAAATTAGAGGTGTTCACCGAAATTCCAAGACAACAGGTGAACCTTCGGTAAAGTTACAAATATTTCTCTCTACCTCTCACGAACAATGTTTGCATCAAGTCTTTCACGAAAACTAATCATCCATCGAGCAGAATATCTCTCTGGATTAAACTAAAGTGGAGAAACATATATTACTGCAGTCGGTGAATTTGAAAAGGTTGAGGAAAACGAAGTGAAAGAAAATAGAGAGAGCCATTGAACCTTTTCCTTTGGAAAGAAGCTTTCATTAGTTTCCTGACCACCCTCTTGAGCTGGCTGCCGTACCTTTCGTGAAACTCCTATTTCATCGTAACGTATATATACACGTACTAAATCATGGAGTTCGAACGTTTCTTTTTTTTCTCTCAGTTTCTTCACGAAAAACTAGAGGAATGGATGGAGACGAGATGATGGGATGGTCTCTTAGTTTATTCCTCCCTTTGATTCGGTATTTTTGGTTATTTTGTGGAGGACTCCTGGCGAATCACTGGGAAACTCGAGGACGAGAGAAATATTGCGATATCTTATCTGGAAAGTTGGGATTTGGGAGAGGGAAACAAGCGTGGTTTTTCCAACTGCAAAAACAATTTAGGAACAACTCTGTATACATTTTTCAATCTATTAATTCATCAAATTGTCAGCTGATGACTCTAGGAATTCGCCAATTCCCACTTGACTTCACTGAGCCTAAATTACCAGCCAAATAGAAGTTTCATCTCGAAACTTTCAATTCCAAAAATTATCGCCCACTTCACATAACAGCCCGAGTATACCTGAACTTTCGCGGAAGGGGAGAGAGAAATTCCGAAGCTGGCATAGAGCTTCAAACATTCAGCTCTCTCGAGCGAAACAACACCTGCAGATGGAGAGCTAGAACAATAAAAATAGGGAAGCTCCTCAACTCTTTAACTAAACCGTTATCGTTCAAATCCACTCACTCGTTTCGACAAAGTTGAAGGAGGAAACTTGATCTGTTTGCTGGAAAAATAAGAGAAAGCTATAGCCAGAGTTGAATTCCGGATAATCATTGATTGGCATCGGTTGGCAACAATTTTTTTCCCCGCGAGAAAGGTCTGATGGTAAAGCATCTCCTACGCACATGACACCATTTTTCAATTATCCATTTAACGGAATTCCTGCTATCGCCATTAGTTTTGTGGAGAAAGATCGGGGGACAAAAAAAACATTCCCCTTTTTCCTTATTCGCCCGACGAACTCCGACAATAGAAAAGGGAGAGTCGACAGCGGTCGGCTGTCATCCCGTTGTCCGGGTAATTGAAAACGCGCATGAAAATAGAACAAAAAGTCGATAAACGCGAATCGTCGACGTCTCTGGCTCTCCTCCGTCGTTGCGACGACGGTTAGTTGAGGGTGAAAAATAAAAAAAAATAAAATCGAGAGACGAGCGGGCGCTAGGAGGGAGAGAGGAAGAACGCTGATACGTGGGTAGTGGTGGGAGAGTAGTGCTCGTCAGTAATAAGAGGGAAGGTAGAAGGAGAAGATTTTGCGAAGCGCGTCGACGATTCACTGTAAATGCTGGCCATTAATTTGGAGAGTTCTTACAAGCATCAGGCAGCTTCTGAATGAGCGCAGGGAGTCGTTCGAATCCAACTGTTCTACGAAAATGCATCTGTGAAGAGAATGCGTTATGCTCCCCGTGGACTCGTTTTCTAGTTGTAAGAAGAGTGAATTAGTCGGTTTGGGATTGGAGAGGAGAGGACTGATGGGGGGATGAATTATTTTGTGATTGTGGGGCAGCTATTTGATTGCCATTCGGTGGAACTTTTATGGATCGGGTGATATCTTTGGTGAGGTTGAGGCTTCTATTGGAGAAATGGTCATGAAGGCATGAGGGAGTCATCTAATAGCAGATTTTTCATTCTGTGGTGATGATAAACTCTAAGTTAAGTGTAGGCACTTCTCAATCCATGCGAATTGGCTGCAATTAATTGCAAATTCATGAAGAAATCGATGGTAACTTTTAGTAAATCCATAGGAACTTGAGGCAAATTTATACCAGTCGACTCATACCAGCAACTCATCGCAAATCCTCAACAAAGTATTGCACGACTCTACAACTCCTTGGGAATTAATATTTACCAACATTACATTTGCCTCACAACCAACGGCAAACTATATTAACTCCCAACATTGCTACCCACGTGGATGATGAGACAGTGACACCCTATCCAACTCGAACTTCATTCAGCCGCGAAGCCATGGTATCATCCCAATTCAGAACTTATTGTGTTAAAATTAACAGTGAACTAGTTGTCCACGAACATAGAACGCAGCAGGTGACCCGCATGGACGAGAGAGGGTCAAGACAGTGATAGAACATGACAACCTCTGGTGAAATCCTCTGGAGTAAATGGAATAGGGGGGATAATGGTACGAGATACTCTGCGGACGAAGCCGACGGACCATTTATCCATTCCTCGGGCCAACGACCAGGAAAAATAGTTTCCACCAGCAGTAGTCGTGTCCTTGATATATAACCAGATTTATCCTCATCACTTTGGGAATTGATTATTTTTATGCTTGGGCTCATTCGAAAAACAGCAGCTACTTCTCCGATTTTTGAGGAATGTGAATAACTTGTTTGAATTATTCCAGGTGCAGCTGCATATTCATTGCTCATGGAAGTGTATGTTTATATTCATAGTTGAACGAAAAATGGAAAAATTTTGAATAATTGGGTAGTTATTGTTGCTAATACATTAGCAGTTTGTTTCATCAATTGAAATGCCATCAAAATTTTACGGATTATTTCGTTTTATTGAATAATTCTATATTCAAACCCTCTCAAGACTCGAATTCGTTTTCAGTCCGGGTTGAGTCGAGGTTCAATCAAGGTTTAATCAATTTTTTGAGCCACGACTAATTCCATTTTGATGACATTTTTGTGAGTGATCGTTGAAAAATCAATTTTTGGAAAAATATAAATTTTCTCGAATCTGTATGAAAAATTGATTTTTAATTAGTGTCAATGAATAGAATTTATTAAAATCTATATTCATGAAAAAATCGTGAAATTGAATTGATCCCTTATAAGTAAATTTCGAAAAAAAATGAGAATGAAAAAAATGCTTCCATTCGGAGGCAAAAATAAATAAATTCAATAAATAACTGTTGAGAATACTCACGCGTTCATGATCACCTCCAACTTGTTATAGAGTTCCCTCCGATGTCTCCGTTTAATGTAGTCGTAATCCGATTTCCGATAATAGTACTTTTTACCGTCATCGAGATTGTAGTACCGATTACCAGGGTGCTTGTACCAATTGTTGTACTTGAGTGAATTCTCATTTCTGATATGATCCTTGTTTAGTTTGTAGTGGTGCTTAGATGGAATTGGCCGGTCCTTACGTAATTGAAGAAACGGCTCGAGTGCTGGTTTACTCTCGTTGGGTAAGTCATAGGAGATACCCCAATTGAGACCCTCCGTGAAGATATTATCGGGAGTCAATGTGTGCATTGTCATACAGAGGGCTATCTGCAGAAAACGTTCAAATGCTTCTGGATTTATTTGAAAGATTAGGAGCCGAGACTTTGTGACTCTAGTATCTTCCAAGCGTCGCAATTGGACACTTCAGACACAGAAATGTGGTGGAATATAAGTCACCGAATTTAAGGATATCCACGTATTTTTCAAATATTAAACTAAACTAAGAATATAACACAATTGGTTAGAGAAGAAATTTCATTGAATTTGATAAAATGATGTGGAACGATTAATTATTTTAAAAATTAAAACTTTAATTAATTAAAGTTTAAATAATAAAATAGCGAGCAAATGAAGTGAGCGTTTCACTGGAGAAAAAATATCCAAAGCATTTAGATATCCTTAATGTCTTAATTTCAGGCATTTTTCTAGTGCCGTTTCGGATTATTAGCGTCAGACTAATCTGCTTCTTCCACTGTTGACCCCAACGACAAGCTGAATGTCTGACCAAAACGATACAAATCACTTACAGAGAAGCTCGAGCCTTCCGGAAAAACGACATAACGCCTCCTCCTGGACAGCTTCCTCCCCTCCCCGTCTGACAGGGACACAGTGCCCAGCGCACTAAATAGAATACACAGTGTCAATCCCCAGTGGCTCCACTCCATGACTTCCAATCCCCTCCGGAATGATCTCAAAGTCACCAAAAACTCTGAAAGAAAGCCAAACACTCTTAGTTAATGAAACACCCCAGAATCAATATCCAGTCCAAAAAGTAGACTCCAATATTTATCCAAGTGAATAATGAAAGAAGCCAAGTTACTCCGTGTAAATATTCATCTGGGCTGTCCCAGTTGTCGTAATTTGGTTTGCAGCTGAACTAGGCCAGGTTGTCAACGAATATTCATCCGGAAGTCATTCTGTTTTCGACATTGTACGTGACCCCCAGTAAAACTGATGTCTAAATTTTTTACATTTTTACTATTTCCGACTGAAGTTTTGATTTTTTTCCGGATAATTTTCTCGATTCAATGATTGATTGCCTGATTAATTGCTTCAGGAAATAATTTTTTATGAAACAATTCAGTTGGAAATAGGGAAAAATATATTTGAAAAATCTTGTTTCAGTATTTTTTAACCAAAGAAATTTTTTCGACTGAATTTCTATTTTAATTGTACAAAATGTAACGAATAAAATACTGTTTGAATAGTAATCACCTTAAAATAACAATTTCAAACGATATTTCATCGTGATGAACTATTCAAGATTACATTTCCATTCAATTTTCATAAAATAAATGTCTTATAAAATAAACTTCTTTTACTGACTTTTGGCAACTTCCAACATTTAAAATGTTTTCAATTTTCATCTGAGAATTACTAATCAACCTCTCCCTTCAGCTTCCCCTTCCCCCGCGCCCCCTGAGCGCTCCAATTAATTATAAAATTTCAAAGCCACCGGGGTGAATACAAAGCTACCTCCAAACAACGAACAACGTAGGTGAGTTAAAATTGGATCCTGTTTTCGTGGCCACAATTGTCGAGCATTAGTCACCCACTGAAACAACTTCAGGATGAGTTCGTGTCCCTCATTCCTCTCGGCGTCCTCATCCACCCTATCACGAAATTCCGGGAACGATTTCAGTCGTAGATCTTTTTCATGTTCTCATGTATTTCTGGATACCGAGAGCAGCCACTGGTTACCTAACACACGTGTGACACGTCTAACAATCGATCTTGGGTTGTGTCTACTGTGCACCATCTCCCAGGCCCCTCCTTGCATACTCATGTCTTACAGTCAGTTTCATCTCCTTTCATTCCGTCCCTCGGCTCGAATATTGTCGAATTCCTCTCGACGCTGGGCGAAACCGTCGGGGAGAAAACCCATCGTCGCTTTAACGTCTCGGGGAATCAAAGTCAAATGTCGAATTTTTTTCCCTGCTTTTTTATTTTTTTCGAAAGCTTCACGTCGCGTGAAATTCCCGGTGGCTTGAGAGGGGCCCCGGCGGGCCAGGGATACGAGGTGAATTTGAAGCAAAGAGTGGAATCCAGCGTCTTAGTTCCTACCGGGCTGAGGCCGGGATTAAGGGTATTCTGGAGAGTAGGTGCCCTCTAAAAGCTAGTCGAGTGAGACAGGAGGGGCGGTGGAATTCTTTATCCTGACACAGGAGCTCTTTCGTGGATCGATGGAGAGTCGAGAGCCACAATTTTCATTCAATTCACTGGCTTTTTCGGTTATTAAAGGACTCGAACGGAGAAAAAACGCGCGGAATTCTCCATTTTCCGTTTTTTTAAACGACATTTTTGGAATTTTTTAATCGAGGCGGAATAGTCTTGAAAAAAAAATTTATTCACCGATTTTTTAGGGCATTTATCGCGGGGCTATTCACAGGCGTAATCGTGTTGTCACTCGCTGATGTAATCAATTGTAATCACATGATTACCATATTTGTAATCAAGTTTTGGTGATCAAGTGGTAATCATTTGTAATCAGTGTAATCTTTCGTAGTTGCTCCTAGTGAGACCGTGAATTTTGTTTTTGAATTTTCGAGCGCGTCATTTCTACCAACGGTAAGTCTCAGAGATCCCTGGATCAATTTTTCTTGGAATCCCAGATGTTTATGGTTCAGATGATTCAATTATCAATTTAACAACTTCATAGGGGGCATAAGGGGTTGAGATATTACCCTGACTATTAGATGATGAATGAACTGAATTTAAGAATTAAATCGTTAGTCTCAAGAAACCCCAGCAGTTCAGATTTTTCACTCCTCCCCCAATGATCCCCCAATTCATCCCCAATACTCTCGTAATGACCCCATCATTCAATCGTTATTACCGGCCACGAAACCCCCGACTGCCTCAAAAATTAGCCCCCTATTTATCGGAGGTACGTGCAGCCGTATGAGATGGCATCTACCGTGCAGCAATGAGCGAAAAAAGCGAATCTTCCCGGGAAAAAGTATTTTTCAACGGTTACACGCCATCGTCAACCCTCAGATGGAACTTCCTGCGCCAGACGGAAGATCGATCCCTTCACTTGGTGGAAATATCTCGTAACTCACTTCGGTAAGCTCTTTAGGAAACAGGAAATTGTTAGTTCTGGAGTGAAACTGCTGGAAAAATGATCGATAGAGGGTGACTGCACGATACTTGGAGAGCATTTCTTTAAACAGAGAGTCGAGATATCCGGTTTATGAAAGTTTGTTTTATTCCGATACATTCGTTATGATTCGTCAATTATTTGATTGATGGGCTCTCATGCCCGAGACATTGATTGCACTATTATTTCAATGTCACGCTTCGTGACTTCATGATTGATTATTTAATTCATTGATAGGGGAAATAATTTTTCATGAAACAATTTACTTCGACGAATTATATACTGTATTAATGTAAAAGCAGTTTCTGTTAATAAAATAGTATTTGAGTATTAATAGAATTGAAATAACAATAGCGAATGATATTCCATCGCGATGAAGTATTCAAAATCACATTTCCAATCGATATTCATAAATTAGTCGCCGGTGTTGGCGGACTATCGATTTACATTCAATATGTACCCCTCAAAAGAATAACTTTTCCTTCCTTTTCTCCTCAATGCCAAATTAATTCACTTCATTAAAGCAAATGATACTTTTTCAAAGTGAATTTTAACGTGTTTGTACTGTATATGATTTCGGGAACAATGAATATGCAACAAGAGCCTATGCTGAAAATTCCAAGTCACAGACAGTCTAGAAATTCTGGTACATGCCAAAATTGAGTAATAAATTAAACTTGCTCTACTTTCCAGTACAATTCGTAATACAAATGAATATGAAACATATGCCGAGGATGGGTGTTCATTTAAAAAACAAAGTGGACAGTATAAAGAGTTGGGAAATGCAATTTTCATGCAGATGGAGTAAAGGCAATCAAAAAGTTTATGGGAATAGTCTATGAAGGGATCCTCGTGACCCTCTTATATTCAACCGAGACGTCATAAAAATTTTGATTACCTTCACTACATCTGCATGACCCTTTGAGAACACTTGACGTGTTGGGGAGTGGTTGCAGTTACGATTTCCGTATGTGAATTAAATTTACTAGATTAAGGAGATATATTTCAGAAATATTTTATGTCCATTGTATGATACATAAAGTGATGGCAAGGGTCTAAAGGGTCAGATTTTTATGCGACGGTCTGTATGGAGGGTAATAGAGGGAGTTACATAGATGAGACAGCCTCCTGAGTTTATAAGTTCGACCCTTAGGGCCCTTGCGACACTTCTAGACTTTCGGACCCTTCAGAATCCCAGAAATATAAGGTTCTGACCCTCATGTAATTTGAGTCGTAAACTTCATCTGCGAATGACCTCGATGTGACCCCCCTAAGACTCTTCTGACCTTTATAAGTCCGGCCCTTAAAACCTTCATGACCCTTATGAGCTTCCTGAACCATCCACTATGTTAAGAATATGAAATTCTGAACCTTATGATTATATGGAGTATATAATATTTTGACCCTTATGAATCTGACCCTGATAAGCCTGACCCTTACGTGTCTGATTCTTATCAACCAGACCCTTGCAGCCCTCATGAGTTGAGCAAGGTCATCGCAAAAAGTCCCGTAATTTATGATCTAATCAACCATTATGATTGTCATCTCTATAATCATCTGTATAATCTAACCCTTATGACCTTCTGACCCTTGTGGCCCTTGCACACATGAGTTTCTGACCCTTACCACCCCTTCGTCTCGCAATTCCACATCGCCAATTTAGAATTGTCTGATAAAATGAACAAATATTTTTCGGCAAATAACTTTTGTTATAAAAAATTTGAGCTCACCTCTGCCTCTTGATGATGAACCACGTCAAACAGCATGATGAATGACGGGTATTCCTCGACGACTCATGCCCCACAATCGAGCCCACCTAACCTTCGTCATTGTCGAGCACATTAACATCTTTCCGCACATAACTAAAATACCACTGCCTCTTTTACCGCTCAAAGCCATTCCTCTCCAACGTGCCCTCTGTTGTTTGCCGAACAATTAGAGAATCGCGAGTTCGTCGACACGTACGTGCACGGTGTTAATTGCAAGCCGGGTGGGGTGATGCTATCGGATGTGCCTCTCACATTATCGATGGGTGAGGGAGGTGGAAAAATAGTAGGAACGCACTGTTCGTGACTATTGAAATCCACGGGGGTAATCTCGAGGGAATTATCTGATTCATGGGCCCGGTGATAATGTGGGATTCAAGGTGGAATTCATATGGTCGAGGGGTAATCCCCCACGTGAAATTAATTACCGGAGTGCAAGATTCCCGGTCTTGTGATGATTTAATATTTATGATATTACCTGAAATGAAGTCTTATGGTAAAATATTAATGCTTTTGTACAAGAATTTTTCAACTTTCGAATCATCATCTTTTTAGAAATTTTATACCGAACAAATTTATCACTAAAGTGTAGAGTCACAAGTAACTTTACGTATATATTTCTAATTTTTTTGAGAAATTTAATTCAACTTATTTTTCAATAAATTTATCATTTTTCCTTTATTAATTTTTTTTTTCTTGACATGAGAAATCAACGAAAATACAACGGAAAAATCTTGATTAATTTATGCCCGAAAATTTCTGCAGAAAAATAAAAATTGTTTAATTTTTTTCTGTCGAATAACTCTAAATAAAACGACAGGGTCAAATACGAAGAGAATTTTCTAACAGAATTCTGATAGAAATTCAATAGAATTCAATAAAAAACGTTTGGTTTCCCCATTAAATTTTTTCATTCATAATGATTGTTAAAACTTTTTTCCATTTCAAAATTCCAAAGCATAACGCAATCATGATTCTGTTAATTTTTTTTCTGACCTTGAAAAATCCGAGCATCACGTCCCAGAAATAAATTCCGACTCTACCCTCCTATCGAGCTTATGACAACTGAAGATTACACGATCGCTGAATATCTTTGCATTCCTCCCCGGGGGACCCACCAAGTGAGCGACAAGGGAGACTACGGCGCAGCGGTTAAACTACCATCAGGGCCCTCCTCTCTGCACCCCTTATCTATTGTCACGAGCGTTGGTTAACCACAAATTCCCCTAGTGACTTCAAATCCTGACCCAATTTCACTTCTTTACTAACATTCGACCCACCGGGCTGAGACTCCCCTTCTCGGTATCCTTCCGCATTGCTCAACTATTCATCTTGCTCGTGACTATGAAAATTGTTATGCAAAGTTGGTTGTCAACATTCCATTACAGAACAATCTATTTTTCCTCATGAAATTTTTAATTCGTAGTTTTTAACGACTAGACGAGCTTGCGCGCGTATTCTCAAAATTACCTACCTCAGAAATCCATAAAACCGATTAAATTGAATGGGTGGAATTGAATTTTTTTCGATCACCATAAATTAAAATTTAATTCATCGATTAGTTTTTTAAATTTGCTAATTAAAAAAAAATGTTCTGAATTGATTGAATGATGGTTTGAAAAATTTGTTTGGCTGTCCTTTCGACCGAGCTCGAAGATGAAGGCGATAGTACTAATCGCTATTTTGATTTATTTGAAAATTTGCAAAAATTTTGTATTTTTTGAAAATCAGAATTCCGGGGATATGTTTGAATATCATGCTTCAAATGAATTCAATCATAGCTGAAAATGTGAAATAGAGATAAAAAAATTGATAGAAGAATTATTGATGAATTTTATTATCACCGAACTACAATATCATTATTTAATAAAAACTGTAAAAATGATATGGGACACTTGTACTGAATATCACACTCCTCGGCTGATTTATAAGCAACATCATACAGATCCAATTCACCAGCAGAATGTTCACCGTGACTGTAACAAATGATTCACCAGAATTTTCCATCTTGATATCCCCCGAAGACTTCTCCATAAATTCTCAATATCGAAGGAAAATGATATATTTTACCTCAAAATTACTCGCAGTAAATCATCGATGAACGAGACACCAGGTGGATAGAGGAATCCTCTGGCTTCACAGATTGTCCTCAACATGCAGTCCCTTCCCGGTAAGCCCAGTCTGACGAGTAAAAATGTACATATCATCGTTATATTATCTTGAATTATTATTATTGTGAATATGCTTTGAAAATTGGAGCTGAGGATTTCTACGTAAGAGTTGAATAAGTTACAAAAGTCGAAAAAGTTGAAAAAATTGTGACCCTTGTGACCTTACGACCCTTTTGAGCTTTGTATCCCTTGAGACCCTTCGTAACCCTTCCGACCCTCGTGACCCTATGACATGAAAGAGCGCGAGAGAGCGCGACTGATGCGAGAAAGCGCAAAAGAGCGTGAATGATCACGAGAAAGCGCGCAAGAGTGCAAGAAAGTATGAGACAGCGTGGGAGAGCGTCAAAGCGCGTGCGAGAGCGTCAGAGAGCGTAGAAAGAGCGTGAAAGAGCGTGAGAGAGCGTCAGGGAGCGTAGAAAGAGCGTAACAGAGCGGAAGAGAGCGTAAGATAGTATACGAGCATAAGACAGCGCGAGAGAGCGTCGAAGAGCGTGAGAGAGCGTCAGGGAGCGTAGAGAGAGCGTAACAGAGCGGAAGGGAACATGAAAGAGCGTACGAGAGCGGACGAGAGCGTAAGAAAGTATAAGAGCATAAGACAGCGTNTTGCAAAAATTTTGTATTTTTTGAAAATCAGAATTCCGGGGATATGTTTGAATATCATGCTTCAAATGAATTCAATCATAGCTGAAAATGTGAAATAGAGATAAAAAAATTGATAGAAGAATTATTGATGAATTTTATTATCACCGAACTACAATATCATTATTTAATAAAAACTGTAAAAATGATATGGGACACTTGTACTGAATATCACACTCCTCGGCTGATTTATAAGCAACATCATACAGATCCAATTCACCAGCAGAATGTTCACCGTGACTGTAACAAATGATTCACCAGAATTTTCCATCTTGATATCCCCCGAAGACTTCTCCATAAATTCTCAATATCGAAGGAAAATGATATATTTTACCTCAAAATTACTCGCAGTAAATCATCGATGAACGAGACACCAGGTGGATAGAGGAATCCTCTGGCTTCACAGATTGTCCTCAACATGCAGTCCCTTCCCGGTAAGCCCAGTCTGACGAGTAAAAATGTACATATCATCGTTATATTATCTTGAATTATTATTATTGTGAATATGCTTTGAAAATTGGAGCTGAGGATTTCTACGTAAGAGTTGAATAAGTTACAAAAGTCGAAAAAGTTGAAAAAATTGTGACCCTTGTGACCTTACGACCCTTTTGAGCTTTGTATCCCTTGAGACCCTTCGTAACCCTTCCGACCCTCGTGACCCTATGACATGAAAGAGCGCGAGAGAGCGCGACTGATGCGAGAAAGCGCAAAAGAGCGTGAATGATCACGAGAAAGCGCGCAAGAGTGCAAGAAAGTATGAGACAGCGTGGGAGAGCGTCAAAGCGCGTGCGAGAGCGTCAGAGAGCGTAGAAAGAGCGTGAAAGAGCGTGAGAGAGCGTCAGGGAGCGTAGAAAGAGCGTAACAGAGCGGAAGAGAGCGTAAGATAGTATACGAGCATAAGACAGCGCGAGAGAGCGTCGAAGAGCGTGAGAGAGCGTCAGGGAGCGTAGAGAGAGCGTAACAGAGCGGAAGGGAACATGAAAGAGCGTACGAGAGCGGACGAGAGCGTAAGAAAGTATAAGAGCATAAGACAGCGTGAGAGAGCATGAAAGAAGCTTCGGAGTCGGGCGTAAAACGCGGGGGGATAAAAGTTACAAAAAAAGTTAGTAACCGTGCAGGCCGGGCCTTAATTATCCTAAATAAACATCGTTCCATAGCGCAATGCAAAACTAGGGAAATACAGCATCCGACAATTATCCCAATCCAATTAAAATGAACCCCAGTGGATTCATTGATTCCCCCCCGGTTATGATGGAATATACATGAATTATCTCTATTCCATGACCAGTTCGATAGAATGATAATGCAATTAAATTCGTCAATTATCAATACGTAAAATTACACGATTGCCCATGGTTTTCGGTCGAATTTACTGGATCTCAGTAAACTACCTATTGAGTGATATTTCAATATTGGAGTAGAGGTCCCTTTTGTGTCGACGCAGTCGACTGTAGAATTTCTTCATCGGTTTTTTCGGGAGTTTTTTTACGGTCTCGCTTGGAATCGGCCAGATCATGTCGAACTCCAGATCAAGATTCCAATTTGTTGGCTCCTTCACTTGAATTGATTTCAATCCTGTCAGGGTGACCTGAAATAATTAGCCTTGATAATTGAAATACTCATGACTAATTACGATTTCAAAACCATTTTATGTGACGAATTATAAACTAATATTTAAAATAAATTAATTCATCTGATTCATGACTCAGATTCGACATTCCTTTTTTGATTAATTGTTTGTAATCATTCTCATTGCAAAAAACAACACGACCGTTAAATTTTATGATTCGTATTTGTTCGAGGTATCTCCCATTCCTATTTATGAAATTCATAAGTTCAAATACAATGAAATAATATTCATTCTCTTCAACTGATAAACTAAAAAAACGCAGTTTTTCATGAAATATAATGACTGAATCAGTGATAACTTTTGTTCATTGCTACTCACAACAAATGAACTGCTCTTGGGAAAAGCGAGATACCTCCTGGATCGACTCAATACCCTCTCAGACTCCATCAAATCCCCGACATTCGTCTGATTGCTGTCACATCGGAGATCTGCGAGTGCGAGGTTGATGACTCCAAAAAGCCCAGAAATAACCACAGGACATGTAACTCTCATCCTCAAATGTTCTCGCGAAAGAGAAGAGCAATGGTCAACACCAATAACTTGAGTTCAGGTGGTTGCGTAAAAACTTGTGTTGCATCATTCGCGAAGTCTGCAGAAATGCTCAGGTGTTTGATGTGACAGTTATCGAATGGCCACCACGTGATAATCTTCACGATTTTGGTCAGTTTACAACTGCTATTTATTGAACTGTATCCATATTTACTTCGGGTTACCGTTTCGGTATTGAAAATCAAGACTCGTCGGAATTGAGATTAAAAATACTCGTGTTTGCTGAATTTTTTTTTGGTCAAACATGTTCGGTTTCCGGTGCATGACTCGCGTGATAAATTACGGGTGAAAAAATTCAGTAGAAGTCTATCAGAATTCTACTGGAATGGTATGAGAATTATATTGAAAAATTTTGTTTGATTTTTGCGACAATTTCATTGAAAAATGCATGGATTTTTATTTTTCTGTAGGAATTCTCGTTCAAGAGTTCCTCTAGAATTCCAATAGAAACTCCACAGAATTTTCTAGAGAAAGGAGTGGAATTTTCTATGAAATTTTATCATTCCTGACATATCGAAATACATTTGTAAAAAATAAAACACAAAATATCCTGAAGCACAAAAAAATGATATCCCCAAATCACAGAATAATTCATCACGTAAACACCGAAGTCACTCTTCGCCCAAGTTTTTCTTTATCCATCTCACTTTATTCCACTCCCCAAAAAATCCTTCATTTTCCCGTCTCTTCAAAGGAGTTGACGATGAAAATATGTGATGTAAAGCCGCTTTGCCGGGCTCAGAGCCCATTTTACATAGTAAAATTCCGTACACCGCAAATGGAGGAAGAGAGCAAGTTTTACCTCGTATGTGGGTGCTCACATATCTGGTGATGACTACGAGCTAGTTCGGCCTTCAGGAAATTACAACGGCGCGCATACTGTGCATCCTCCACGGAGAATAACATTGACTTAATGCTAGATGACGTTCTTGATGCTTACACTGTGTATCATGGCTTGATACTACCCTCAGTTTCATGGAGATATACTACATCAAAATTTTGATTTCATCTTTGAGAGTGAAATGTATTGCAGTGTTTTCAGAAACTATTTCCGAGTGGATAACATGTATAATTATCATCAATTCATTAATTATATATTTTTTTTTATATTTCTATTTTGAAAAAAGTAATTACGACGATAATTATTTTGGATGATTGCGGATGCAATGAGGTCAATAGCAGGGAGTGTACGATAAAATAATTTTTACGATGAAATATTCTTCATTTATAAGAGGAAATCAATGTATAAAAGTCAAATTAGATGAGAAATTGATGAAAATTCATTATTAAAAAATTAATGATGAGTTAATATTAAATTTTCATTATGACTTGTGTTAATAAAAATGTGTTTAATAATATTTTTCGTACATATCAATCATTTAAAACCTAATGAATTCGATGAAAATTGAAAATTTATTTGTTGTCAACTCTATTTGTCTTCTCTTTTCATCAAAAAATGATCAAACAAAAGAATTTTAAAAAATTGAGTGGAGGAATATTTATAAAATATATTTCAATGGAATAAATTATACAGAAAAATCCAATTCTAGTAAGTTTTTCTGGAGAAAATTTTCCATTAAACAATCATTTTTCATTTTTACTTCAGAAATTCAATCCAATCAAATTTTTATTTTAGAAATCCTATTGAATATTGTAGCGAATTTGCAAGGTTTTTTTATGAAATTATCTTCTACGAGTAGTTGCTAAATAATCAGAAAAATTCTGGGCAACTTGAGTATTTCAACTGGCAATCCTCCATATCTTCGTGAGCCCTCTCATAATGCGTCATTGGATCAGCCTCATAAGCCCCTCCTGGTAGTCTGAAAACAGAACTTTCGATAACAAACCAAGCAAATCCAATAGAATGCCAGTGTCCCACTCCTAAAATAAATATGAGGGGAACACTTAAAAATTTTCGTCTGAATTCTCCGTGCCAAATTTCTGAAATTTTTATCGTGTTCAAAATCCACTGAACGTTCAGAAAATCTTGTCACTGAAAAATCAAATATTCCACTGATTTTCTGTTTAAACGATCTGGAAATCAATGAAATACTTGATTTTTCAGTTCAATTATTTTGTGAAAATTCAGGGAAAAATTGAAAATTCATGTTGTTTTGTCTCTGAATAGCCATGTTTCATTGGAAATTCAATCAAGTTATGAAATTTCAAAAAATTTCCAACAGTGAAAGGCGACTGTAACAAGTGCGACCATAACAGGAGTCGACTGTACCCTCCAATAATCATCACTCAAGAATGGCCCGTAAAGCGTTCAAACTCGGGCAAAACTCACGTGAACACAGAATGCATCATCTCTTCCATGAAACTACCTTTGCCAACTTGAGTGTCGTTGCGCTGTCCGGACAGACAGAGTGCCTTCAATACACAAGCCCTCCCGTCCTTGCCACGTCTTCCGGGATGCATGAAAGACAAAAGATGGTTATCGCTTGATGCCCGATAATATTTAATCACTTAGTTTGATTCTATCGCCTAATCGTGTATAACATAATTTGACACCCTGAGGAAAATTGCTTCTCCAGTGTTCGCAGAAGCTTAACGAGTTACGTAAGGAGCAAGTTTGGAGGCGCTGAGGAGGACACTGGGAGGATTTCTTGGTGGATGGGTTGAAGGGATAAAGTTACGGGACGATTAGAAACTACGTAAGTCAGATAATTAGTAGAGACTTAACGGTCACAGGTGAGTTTAAGGGGTTATTTCGTCGTTATTCAGATTTAAATATGATGCGGAGAAATTCTGACGAAAATTTTTGTAACATTCCCGAAAATTTTCTTCACATCACATGCACGAAAAAAAAATTATAGGAAAATGTAGCGAATTCGGGAGAATATGTTTTGATGACCCATTATGCCCCCTATGAAATTGTTAAAATTAATTCCCGAAAAATCAGAGGATCGCTCGTGAACAATGAGAAATATTTTGGCTCAAAGCTCGAGAAAATTTTCTCGGCTCACAATTTCCGTTGCCAGCATTCTGAAATGCTCAACTGACGGTGAAATATAACGTATTTTCCATTCCACATCGTCTCCCTGCACTAATGCTCAATTCACATTTCCCCTTTCATCTTAGCAGTCGTTATGGCTCAACGTTCTTGGCTTCGACACCGTGTGTGCTGTACGCCGAGTATAGGGTACTTTACGCCATGCCACTTAACGAGTTTGCAACTCTCGCTGGGTGGAGAGTCACGTCGGTAGTTTTATACATTACGATCCGATTATAAGTAAAGTTAATGGCTTTGTCACGGATACTGGGCGAAGGATTCTTTGTCGTTTTGACTGTGATTCGGAAATTGATGGTTCAGGAGAATTTAATTGTGACTTCTGTTAGGAAATTTCGTACGATTTTTTATGTCTGATGGAAAAATTCATTGAAGTGCAAAAAAAATTGTGATGACTTGGTCATTCATAATTTAATTATTTATACTTGAAAAGTTTTTTATATTAAATCGTCTCTCGAGAGCTTCTGAGCTCCTAATTCTCTCTTTTCTCGAGGAATGCATTGAAATGCATTGAATTCACTGGAAATTTCCCAATTAAATCCGGCCTTTTCCTCAAAAAAAAAAAAAAAAAAAAAAAAAAAAAAAAAAAAAAAAAAAAAAAAAAAAAAAAAAAAAAAAAAAAAAAAAAAAAAAAAAAAAAAAAAAAAAAAAAAAAAAAAAAAAAAAAAAAAAAAAAAAAAAAAAAAAAAAAAAAAAAAAAAAAAAAAAAAAAAAAAAAAAAAAAAAAAAAAAAAAAAAAAAAAAAAAAAAAAAAAAAAAAAAAAAAAAAAAAAAAAAAAAAAAAAAAAAAAAAAAAAAAAAAAAAAAAAAAAAAAAAAAAAAAAAAAAAAAAAAAAAAAAAAAAAAAAAAAAAAAAAAAAAAAAAAAAAAAAAAAAAAAAAAAAAAAAAAAAAAAAAAAAAAAAAAAAAAAAAAAAAAAAAAAAAAAAAAAAAAAAAAAAAAAAAAAAAAAAAAAAAAAAAAAAAAAAAAAAAAAAAAAAAAAAAAAAAAAAAAAAAAAAAAAAAAAAAAAAAAAAAAAAAAAAAAAAAAAAAAAAAAAAAAAAAAAAAAAAAAAAAAAAAAAAAAAAAAAAAAAAAAAAAAAAAAAAAAAAAAAAAAAAAAAAAAAAAAAAAAAAAAAAAAAAAAAAAAAAAAAAAAAAAAAAAAAAAAAAAAAAAAAAAAAAAAAAAAAAAAAAAAAAAAAAAAAAAAAAAAAAAAAAAAAAAAAAAAAAAAAAAAAAAAAAAAAAAAAAAAAAAAAAAAAAAAAAAAAAAAAAAAAAAAAAAAAAAAAAAAAAAAAAAAAAAAAAAAAAAAAAAAAAAAAAAAAAAAAAAAAAAAAAAAAAAAAAAAAAAAAAAAAAAAAAAAAAAAAAAAAAAAAAAAAAAAAAAAAAAAAAAACCTGATGAATTATCTGTCTCTCGAGAGCTCCTGAGCTCCTAATTCCCTCTTTCCTCGAGGAATGCATTGAATTCACTAGAAATTTCCCAATTAAATCCAGCCTTTTTCTTAAAAAAATTGAAAAAAAGAACAAAATTGGGAAAAAACCTCATGAATTATCTGAAACTGAGCCCTTTAGGGCTCGATTCGATTCCCAAAGTGTCTGAAATTCAACCATAAACCCTTGCAATTAAAAAAACCCCGACACCAATGAATAAACCTCCGGTGAAATCCCAAACATCCAAATCCATCTAATCAGAAACTGATTCCTCAATAATCCCACCGACCACCTGATACCATTCACAAATCAAAACGCGATTTATCCCGTAATCTCCGCCATCAATATCCCGCCGTAAAATAATCCCCTCGATTCGAAATTACAGAAAAGTGAGTATCGGCTAGCACTTGATACTTGTTCCGCGGTGCATCACAGGACAAATAGTATCGCCGGTAATCTCGTATAGGTCTATCGAGGGAAACTGTTATTACTGGTTGTTGAAGAGAGAGGTCGGCGCTCGATGTCTCTCAAGGCTGGTAGGGGTACAATATCGATATCTTCTTAACTAAAACGATCCATTCGTATCGTCTAACCTGATCATTTACCGATATACCCGGGGTTATCCCGTGGGGTTATTGATGGTACACGATAGAGGCAGCATGTATCTTTGCGAGGAGAATCTGATTCCAGGTGATGCCTTGAATTTTTTTTATACTAAAAACGGCGATCTTTTTCTTCATTCAAATCATGAAAACTTATTATTATTCAATTTGAAAATTCACGGGGAGAAAAATTCCATAAAACGGAACGTAGAAATAACTCACCAGCTTTAGAAAAATTGTTGAAGGTTCAAGAATTTTTGATTTTTGATTTTTTCTTCTTCGGGAAAAATTACGTGACGGTTTCGTACTTCGTTCGGTGATGAACCTGAAAATTGACTGAACGTTTCAGATTTCCTCTCTTCCATTCCTATAAAAATTGCCGGAAAACGATTTCCCCCTGGGGATTACGTGAATTGTTCCGTAATTTTTACGGAATATTTCTCTCCGTGTGGTAAAGTGAAATGCATTACATTTCATAAAACTTGATCAATGATAAAAATGATCAGAGAAAAATCGTTGCGGAATTTTAAAATTTTTATCGTTCAAATTCAATCCTCAGAGCATCCGATGAATGCCCGTAATTGTTGAAAAATAAGGGAAGGGTTATAAAATGATTTTGTATTGAGTTATGGCAGCAAAAATTGACTCGTTGTTATTGGATCAGTTTATAATGAATTATATTCACTCACGTGGATTCAATGAATTATTTAAGTGATATAAATTCGTTATCGAGGTGGATTTAAATGGATTCATTGTGACGGCAGTTTACAGTCGATCGATAAATGATTCGTTGATGAGTTTCATTTGTTGTTGGGGATGGTGATTTGTTTTCGTGGATTGAAATTCATTTTTGAGATTGCGAGAAACTTTTGGATGAGTTAATTTTCACTCACATAAATCGGCAATTTCACGTACTTATTAATTATTCAATTTTATCAATTTGTTTGAACAAATTAATTGAAAAAAATTATATTTTGAAAAATATATAAATATATAAATATATAGATATATTTTTTCTATATAAATTGGACCAATTCAAGATATTTTTTAATATATTTTGCAAAATATAAATTTTATAATAATTTATAATAATATAAATAATATATATTCATATTTTAATTTAATTTTATTTTTTTTTTCATTAAAATATATGTTTTATATATATTTTTTTATATTCTTTATAAATTTGAAAAAGAAATGGAATTGGCTCATATTACATATTTTTTAAATAAATTTTTTGATGGGGGCTCTATTCATTAACTCACGTGTTCAACATGAGCTCCACTTTCTTGTACAAATCGCGTCTGCTCCTCCGATGGTAGACCTCCGCTGGCCTTCTGTGAGGCACTGTATTCGTATACGGCAGCTCATAAGCCAGACCAGCAGTGATTCCCATCGTGAAGAAGCCCGTCGGCTTCGCATAAGTCCCCACGGTCAAACAATAAACCAACTGCGAGAATAAAAAGCGAGAGTGAATTATTTTACTTCATTTTCGGAAAATTACTCTTAAAATTTCACCCAAAAATAAAATGAAACTCTTAAAAACAACTTTCTGAATTCTCAATCTTCTTGATCTTGCAAAATAAATGAGGTTCTATAAAAAATTTTATTCAATTTCTCAATTAATGCAATTAAAATCTTTTTTCTTAACCATGCCCAGGCCTGCGGAATTTATCGAAGAATGGGCTTGAAAAATTTTATAAAATTGACTGGATTTTTTCACAACAACAAAATTGAGAATTCAAAGGCAGCTGTGACTTTAATGGAAAGAAAATAATCAGTGCTCCACATCTTCATCCACAGCTCAACATGACATTTATACTCGATCAACAAAATTTATCGGTTGAATATTTTTAGCGGTCTTGTTTACTCACTTGGACGTTACTACCCTGTGGAAATACCAAATACCTCTTAACGCCGGCAGTTTCTCTCACCACTCTCTGGATCTCCGTGTTATTGACACATTCGTTCACACACATTATCGCACTAAACGATGATAAGAATAATATAACGGCGTATACCGTATTCATATTGCGAGCAATTTTCAGATGCTGGTGGTGATGTATGGTGGAATGAGCATTTTCCTGTCGTTGAAAATATTTCAAGTGCAACGGCACGGCTGTTAAATGGCTTACGCATGATTTAGCATTCATTAACTACTGCAAATATCCTCATAATGTTTGCGGGAAAATATTGGGGATGACAGCGGTGAAGCGTACTTCTTGCAATTCATTATCTCATCCGCGTGTGCAAAAATATATTTGAATAATTTTGGTGAGTGATTCTGCGAATTTGTATATTCATTCATTTCAATTAATGGACAGTGTATTTGTTTAACCAGAATAATTATGAATAGTCTTGAAAAGTATCTTATAAAACCTGTTTTTAGTAGAATCATCTGAGAAATAATTTAAACATTTGAGACATTTCTTTTTGATAAATTAGATTTTTAGTTTTTTCTGAATATTATCTATTTTATTTATAAAATTTTTGTACATCACCTCATCCATAAGTGAAAAAAATACATTAAATTTTTTTAAATTTAATAACAATAATGTTTATAAAACCGATTTTTTTAAGAATTATTTGCGCAATAATTAAAAAATTCAAGATGATTATTCTACGATAAATTGTAATTCTTCCGAGTATTTTTAGTGCAATTTACAAAAATTTTTAAATGTAAGAAAACGATAATTTTCATTAGTGATATTTTGATATCATTAATAAAAATTATCGTGATAAAATTATCGTGACATGATATATTACACACACTATATTAAACTTATATATTTTTGTATCGAGGTCACAATCTTCATATGTCCCGAAAACCCCTATTAAATATCCCCTCTCTCCTCAGCCCGCACCAGATAAAGATTTGTCAAACTGTTGAGACAAACACTGGATGCCCATAAATCCCCCCCGAAAACGCCCCTCGAATGCAACGGATATGCGAAGACACCGACATTTTTACAACACTTGGGGAATCCCCAAATTCCCTCTCCGATAGGCAACTTGCCAGACAGACTCGTGTGGGTGTTTCTCGAGTTCTCCGCCGAGAATTTTCCTCCAGTCCCATCGGCAAATCTCCCATCGGTTGTTGTCGAGAATGTGTCATGTTACATTGACACTCAAACCCTAGAGTAAAGGCGTACTCAACTATTCCGGAAGATTTTGCAGACTAATATTAAAGTATTTATGAACGAGGTGAGACGGAGGAGAATCTACTGTTCTCTCATAGAAAACTAATCGCTGAACAAAAAAACGAGTTTCCAATTTGTAAAAATTAATCCATTTCGAAGACTTTTGCGTTCAAAATATTTTGTAAATAAATTTCCACTTGCGAACACAGTTCTTTCTCAATGAGGATAACAATAATTTTTTGACATTTTTCGTCCCCCTCTGACCACGCCATAAATACCTTAAGAAAATGCCAGTATTCACAAATGGTTTCCGTCTGGAAAGTTTTCCATGGATTTTCAGACAAGGAGACAATGGTTGAGTGAACGACTGTCATTTGAGGTGTTCCAATCTCCCAAGCGTTACAAGTCGAGCTCGTAGATGGAGTGTTTACAAGTTGGATAGTCTTTAGCACAGTCGCCAGTACTTTCATGAGCTGAATCATAGACACGATGCTCAAACTTATCGAATCGATGACCATCATGTCTTAATCTGTAAAAAAAATAAGGTGACGGGAAGAATTCTGCCCAAAAATTACATCTACCCAGTGTTCAATTAATATTTATGCATCGAGCATGCGTCAAACATTTTGCTATTCAACTTTAATAATAAATAGAAAACGAGTGCAAGGCCAATGGACCTTGACTCATTATCCCCTCAATTTCGTAAAAATTGTCATCATCTCGGAATTAATTCCTGCCACTTGTTATTCTCAATAAAAATGCATTTTTACCTGAAAATAGAATGAAGTAGTTCTTGAACAAACGTTCCCTTCCCAACCATCTCCCGGCTCCTTTGCCCGGCTTCACAGAGCGCTCGGAGTACGCAGGACCTCCCATCAAGACCAGTCCTAACGCATTAAACCCAAAGTTTTAATTAAACCCGAGAAATCCCTGTGATCTCATCACAGTTTAAAATCTAATTCTCTCCACCCGACTACAGATCGATGATGGAGTGCCTAGGAATGAAGTTGGGATAATACTCTACATGAACCTGTGGAATCGAATGAACTTGGAAATGACAATGCCAACTACGAGTATCGAGTGGCTCAAAGGAAATAGAAAAATCAGAGAGGAAAGGGAAAAAGCTAACTGAGGATTTCGAGGCAATTGCTTGGAGCGGGTGACAGTAGACAAACTGAAATTTAAATGAGGTTGCTCTTCACTCTGCTCTCTCCTCAAAAGGCCAATAACAATCCTCAACACACACTCGAACCACTCCCGAAGCATACTAAGCGCGGGTGGAAAGGGGGAAAGAGGAAGTCGGGATATTTGCCGGAGTCTCTTGGTAACCTTTCTCGTGCATGACAAACAAGTTGAGAATTCTTTTCTCATGCGAAAGTAGGAGATGAAAATAGAGGAGATGTTTTGTTGTCAGCGCATTCACTCATATGCCGCGGATCATTCCAATCAAGTGGTGTAGCATGGGGGAGAGGATTGTGGAGAAATGTAGGTATGGAAAATTAATTTTCCACGTGTGAAAAAATTTCATCGCAACATTTTGTAAATCTCTATATTATAAAAATGCAAATGGACTTCTGGTGATAAAAATTCGGTACTCAAAAGGTTTACGATGGTCGGATTATGGGCCACAAGTGTCAAAATAAGAGCCACGAAGGTCAAATAAGGGTTATGAGCCCTTATTTCACTTTGGCCCCGGTGAAAAACTTTTTTTTTCAGTTTTCACTGTTTCCACGTACTTTTGAGAGTTCTGAATAGCCCGTCGCTTAAATAGTGGGAATCAACGTTCACCCGGCTGAAAAATTCGATTTTGGCGAAAGTCGACTTTCCCCCTGAAAAAATTCAAGATCTGACCCTTTGGCCCCCGTGAAAAAAAAAAATTTCAGTTTTCACTTTTTCCATATACTTTTGAGAGTTCTGAATAGCCCGTCGCTCAAATAGTGGGAATCAACGTTCACCCGGCTGAAAAATTCGATTTTGGCGAAAGTCGACTTTCCCCCTGAAAAAAGCCAAGATCTGACCCTTTGGCCCCCGTGAAAAAAAAAAATTTCAGTTTTCACTTTTTCCACATACTTTTGAGAGTTCTGAATAGCCCGTCGCTTAAATAGTTGGAATCAACGTTCACCCGGCTAAAAAATTCGATTTTGGCGAAAGTCGACTTTCCCCCTGAAAAAATCCAAGATCTGACGCTTTGGCCCCCGTGAAAAAAAAAAATTTCAGTTTTCACTTTTTCCACATACTTTTGAGAGTTCTGAATAGCCCGTCGCTTAAATAGTTGGAATCAACGTTCACCCGGCTAAAAAATTCGATTTTGGCGAAAGTCGACTTTCCCCCTGGAAAAATCCAAGATCTGAACCTTTGGCCCCAAAAAAAAAAAAATTTTCAGTTTTCATTTTTTCCACATACTTTTGAGAGTTCTGAATAGCCCGTCGCTTAAATAGGGGGAATCAACGTTCACCCGGCTGAAAAATTCGATTTTGGCGAGAGTCGACTTTCCCCCTGGAAAAATCCAAGATCACAGAAATCACTCACACGCAGGCTAAGGGTCACGATGCTCATAATAACGGTAATTTTCCGATGGGTCAACTTGCTCGGACATATATCCACAAGCATATCTCGATCCTCTGGATGTTCCCCGAATACATCCGATTGATTCCTGGGGAATAGCAGTTTCAAGATGGTGGTTGGAAGAAAGAGGGAAAAAGGGAGTGCCCGTGGAAGGTGAGTGGAGCAAGTGTCTAGCTGAGTTGCCACGTCTGCAACTGCAGCTGGCAAATACACACCATCCCCGAGAGGCCGTTTCTGTCAATACCCAGGGCAAGCAGAAAATTCCAAAGCTACGTATTACGGTGAATATATTTACACACAAAATACGTCCTTTGTATTTTTCCCGGCCATCAGATGGGAAATGTTTAACCAGAATTCTCGATTCAATGACCACCAATTCCCTTGTTTACCTTTTTTTCAAGGGAGAAAGCACTGGATTATTTTTCATTTTGTTATCAGTGATTATATTTTGTGTCGATGCTGGTGTCATGGGTCAATGCGCAACTGGATATTTTGGAGGTGACTTACGACTGGAGAAATGCCTCGATTCGTGGGAAGAGGGTACTTCGACTCTGACGATGCAGCAATTTTGTTAGTTTTTTGTCTACTTTGTGTGGGAGCTCCCAGGCGAGAGCTGCTGTCAATCCGAGGACTAGGTCTGTGGGGCGCGGGAGGGATCCGATCGTCAGGCAGAATACACACTGGAATGATTGAGGAGAAACGTGAAGGATATTCAAGTATCTTTTACTTATGTGTGAATTAAATTGTGTGAGAAAAATTTGAAAAAAAAAATTATGAGTATTCAGCGGCATTCAATTTATATTTTGCGCAGAATTAAATTTTTTTTAAACATTCGTCCAATCCAATAGATTTTTTCATTCAATTCATTAGGTTTTTCCATGAAATTTTTTCGTGCGTGAGTTCATAAAATAGTAACATTTTTTTCTATTTATTTTTCAATATTCCAGAATCTTCTATTAAAGAATTCTATTGAGAGAATTCTTCAATTTTTTTCAGTAGAAGATATCGCGCAAGCTATTCCATAGGAAAGAATATGACGAAGAATAGATCGAAGTCAATAGATTTTCCCCTCCTCCGTACAAATCATTTCACTGGAATGTCTCTCACAAAATTCCAGGAATATTGGATCTGCTCCACGCGTGAATACTCACAAAAATCAAAGTTAAAAATTTTGATTTCGTAATTTATTATCGTCCAGTTGTGAATGACCCAAGCGAAGTTTGGGGAATTTATTTACCTGCACGTTACTACCTTCTGGAAATAACAAGTATCTCTTCTGACGGGAGAGGATTCTCTCCTCAACACAAGTTTCCACACTGCTATTTCCGGAAACGAGGGCCACACCGAGACTCAGACAACTGGCAAAAAGTAGGAATTTCCGTTTTTTTTGCTGATGTAAAAATAAAATGAAATGAAATAAAATAAAACCAGAGACAAAAATTGAAAATTAAAACAAGCATCGATGCACACAGATGGTGACTTAAAATTTGGAATGCCTAAAAAATAATTGATGTTAATAAAAAAATATGAAGCACTTACATTCGTCATATCGATGAACTCTTGACCCTCTCCTTCGTCCGTCCGATCCAAAGTCCAAAAAGTTATTTTTAAATGGCACCTCTGGCGAATAGTGAAACGTGCGCTTTTGTGCCTGTTATCCCTGAGGACTATGGTCAATGAATAGAGAAAAGGGAGAGAGATAGAGATAAAACGTACAACAAGACTACATGTGCCGTGATAATTCGTTGATACGACACGAAGGTATCCGCTATGTTTGCTCATTGGCACTTTATTCGGGTAGTGCACAAGGTTTATTTCCATTGTGTCTCGGTAGTGGCGAGTAGCTGGGTAATTAAGAAGGGTTGATGGAAATTCCTCGACGTAAAAAACAAATTTAACGCTTTTACGGCACATGTTGCGTTTTTCCATCACGCTTGACACTTAAGACCATTAAAAACAAGAAGGTAAGAAAAAAGTGTGACCCTCGAGACATTTTGTTTTTATGAATTCAGAAAAACGAAAAAAAATGTTTTCATTAAATTTGTTTTCTAGTCTGACCCTCGTGACCCTCAAAAACATGATTTTTTAATAATAATTTTTATTTATTTGCATTCTTTGAAATGACGATTAAGTATACCATCATGTACGTAAAAATAACACATTGTATTGCACCTTCAGTATACAAAACTGCATCTGCGAAAGAAGCCAGATAAGAGCGCCTCGAATCATCGATAAGATATTTCTCTCTTCGATACTCATCTATAAAATTGTTTTACATCGTATGATAAAACACCGCATTATATACATAAATTGATCTGCCCGGAAACAATAGATAAACGAGAACGAGCGGAGAATGTAACTGTTGGCGAGTCAAATAGCGAGTAGAATTGAAAATTTATCTCGCTGTCGAGATACAACGAGATAAAAATACCCGAGGCAATGGATGTACCGAGACAAATATTTTTCCATAGCCACTATTTGCGGAAATAAATTGACGGGTTGAAGGAGGGGGGCAGAATAGAGTGGAAAAAAAGTGGTGGGATAACGCTCGTGTGGGTGGAGGAGTGTGAGTGTATGTAGATAAGTAGAAGGTTGACGTGCTCAGCAACAGGAACAAACTCTGGTTAAAATTTTCAACGCTTTGCCACGTGTACGACCAACAGCCGAGACATCGTTAAATTATTTTATAACGCACAGTAATTTATTACCCCAACACTCACCTTCGCGATATTCAGTTTGTGAACGGGCGCTGTTGCTATTTCTTCATGGAATTAAATAGATGAATTGGGGAAAATAATGGTGCAATTTAAGCTATTTCTTCAGGCACTATTTCTTCCGCTTTACCCAGGAATAGGTCTAATATTTCCGAATTGCCTCACACCTCCGAGAAGTCATGAAGATAACTCGAACCAGCTCAAACCTGCTCAAACCAGCTCAAACTCAGCTTTTTCATCAGTTCAGACATCGAAAACTTCCCAAATGACTAATATTGTTACTATTAAACTTATTTGAGTTGTAACATTTTAATCGAAAGGTTTAAGCTTGAGCTCAAGCCCGCTCAAGACACCTTAACCTAGCTCAAACCAGCTCAAACCCATGCGCGAGGCAATCTAGCCATCATGTAGACCGCACTCTAATAACAATACTGAAATCCAAAGCTTCGAGGGAGTTCAAGTCAAACCCGCTCAAACATCCGGTTTATGAGCTTAAGCTGTTGCTACTCTTTCGTGGAATGAAATCGATGAATTGCGAAAAATAATGTTAGAATGTGAGCTATTTCTTCAGGAATTATTTCTTTTATTTCGTCTTCGAATCAAGTTGTCGCATGACGAAGTAATAGAGTAACCCAATAACAATTAATGACAATCCATTAATCATAAAACAATATCAACAACATGATATCTTTGTATAATGTCTAACCACGTGACAAAGGCCTCACATCTCCGAGAAGCCATCCACACTGATCAATTGCAGTGGACATGGTGCCCTGTGTTGCTCACAATCAACTAGAGGGTTCTCGGCATCAGTCCAGTTGGAATTCGATGCACTGAAATCAAAGGGGATACCAATGTGAGAAGGGTGACGAGGGAGGGATGCAGTTTAGTACTGGTCCACAGCATCCATCAAAGCAATACGTTGGAGAGAGAGAGGAGATTTCTCGATTAATCGATTTTCATCGAATTCCACAGATAATTGAAGTGATTCAGTACCTGGCGAGCAATTTTAATATCTTCCCAATGGCACCGCCTCTCTGCCGGGCATAGTTCAATGCTTCACAGATGTTCTGGACGAGGCAGGCGTGGCCGTCGAATCCATGACTGCAAAAGATTATTTCACAGCATCAGACAGTGCAATTACACATTTCATCCCGGGTTATGCTTTTTTTTAGAGTGTTTTTTTCATTATTCAGGGTTATGGAATATTCATTGTTGCACCATTTTCATCTGCAGCTTTTACACCCTATTGCCCCCCGAGCTTTGACCCACTCACGCACGAGGACTTGTTCTATCCCATCCTTTCGGGGTGAGGGAGGGTGGATGGAAAAAATGTGGAGGCACATCAGTTGCATTATTCACTCGAATATCTCAACTATTTATTACCTCTCGTACATGTGTTCAGCGGCTGAATGCAAATCCGGGAGGGATCTGCGTGAGCGTGTACCGTCCGGCAAGGGCCATGCCACTTTGAAACCCGATGCTTGGGCGAATATCGTTGTCCAGGGGATGGAGCTTATTTTGTAGTTCAATCGGTACTACAAGTGGAAATGATACTACCGATTAGAATTTAGGAGACTAATACACTCAATTTAATTTTAATTTCTGAATCGACAGGCTTGAGTTTGAGCCACCTCAAGACACTGTGAGCTATCTCAAAACAGCTGAAGCACATGCGCGAATCAATCTATGCATCATTTAGTCCACACCTTAATAATAATGTTGAAATCGAGATCGTGAAGCCAACTCAAAGTAGCTCAAACTCACTTAAACCCGCTCAGAGCCAATTGAATTTTAACATTAGAATCGAAAATTTTGAGCTTGAGCTCAAGCCAGCTCAAGGCACCTTGAGTTAGCTCAAACTCATCTGCGAGACAATCTGTCCATAATGTAAACCGAATCGCAATGATAACATTGTAATTGAAAGCTTGAAGCCCGTTCAAAGCAGCTCAAACTCGCTCAAAGACGCTCAAACCCACTCAAATCAGCTCAAACTCATCACATACACATTCTAATCAAACCCCTCCATCAGGTGAAATAATTGACAAGTCGCAGGTCAATTCAGGAGTGAAATTCTCAACATAAATTGCCTTCCTCTTAATAAAAAAAAAATATTGTCAATTCGGAAAAAGTTTCTCGTATTGCCCACACAAACGCCACTACCATAACCAATATTTCTCGTCTCATTCACTCCGGTAAGTGACGCTCAAATAAACTTGGGCAATGTCGTAGACCGTAAAAACTACCTACTACCGTATGGTTAAAGCTGAAAGCGGATATTAAGTTCTCGATCGAGGAGAAAAAAAGTATGTGGAGAAGGTGGTAAGGTCGTGGGAATGTCGTCTGAACCTGGCAAGCCATTTATCAGAGGGCCTCGGAAAGTCTGCCTCGGAGGTCGAGACTACAGGCAAGTTACCAACAGTCCTCTCAGTTTCTCGCAGCCGGAAAACTAGCAAATAGTGAACCCTCTTAATCTGTATTCTCTCCACTTCGGAAAATGCGAGATGATTAAAAAGATGACTCACGTTTTATCAATTTCTCGCCGTAATAGAGAGTGTCATGTACTTTAACAAGGTGTTGACCTGCTCACAGCCAATCTCGAGCGAAACTCCTCGTAAAAATTGAGCGTGACAGACATGAATGAATTGCTGCATGGAAATATGCAATTGGAGTGGAAGCGCTGGACAGAACGATGTGGGAACTCTCCGGTGGCAATTTGTTTGCTGCATTTAAACGATCGCAATTCGGTGGTATGCAATTAACGACACTCTACTGGTTTCGTCCCTTTTGGAGGACTTTCGAAAGAATTACTATGAGGTCTAATCGATTTATCCTGACATCAAATTTTATGACGAGGATTATTGGGAATGGAGTGTGTCAAATTTTGTGGCTTGCATTTCAAGACTTTATGCAAATATCTATCAAACGTTTTGTTTTTGGATGGACAAAACACTTTAGTTTAAGATATTCGAAATTTCAGACACATTTTTATGTCTAATGTCTCAATAAAACGTCTTGAAGACACTAGGTTTTACATTGTGACTTGAGCTATCGTACGATCTGATCTTATCTGATTCATGGAATTCAGTATTGCCGCAATATTGGCAGCCAACATTGCCCTAACATTAACCGTCAACATTGTCCCAACGTTGGCGGCCAACATTGCCCCAACATTGGCAGCGAACATCATAATTTTTTTCAACAACAGACGATGCATTCCATTCGGAAGCAAAAATCATAATTCATCAATCGTATACTTACGAAAAAAGTGCTACCTTTCCTGAAAGCAACGACTCTCTTGGCCCGATGTGACCGTACAAAGTCACATCCAACAGCCATGACAAACAGAACAATCCAAAACAGAAGCCGCATGGTATTAAAGTGAAGGTGAAACGACTTCGGTTTGAATTCTATATCCTCAGGCCTCTATATCACACATAAATGTATCTGCAACAGTGTAGGTGGTATCGCATACTTCATCACCGTGGGAAGAGTGTCGCGGAGGGAGGGTTGCGCCAACCAACCGAACACATCCAGCCAGTTTCCAACGTTAGTTTCACCAGTCTACGATTTATCCCGCGTAAGTTGAACCCCCGGACCCCCTCCTTCCACCGCCACTTCCCTTTCTTCCTCGGATGAAGTCCTTTTGGCTGTAGATTCTCCTTTCAACCCTGCACACGGCCTTGGGCCAATTAGTACGCGGCGGTTAACGTTGATTCCGTGAGATACAGCAATTGTTCGATTCAATTCGGGTGATTGTTTATTATCTTGATCTTGGTTGCGGTAGTGAAATGTAAATAGTTGGGTTTAATCAAATTTTGAGGAGAAAGTAATCTTTCGGGTGTGACGAAAGGTGTGGCAAATATTTTTTATGAATGTTTCCATGGGAATTGACTGGCAAAGAAATTCAATTTTCAGTACAATTTCTTTTAAAAACCATAATTTTATATCAGGTTTTTTAATTCAGAATTTTTTTTCTGTTGATTTTAGGAGAATCAAAATATTCTTCACAGAAATCTTCTTAAAAAGACAATTTATTCTTTTCCCTCATTAGAAACTTTGATTTTAATTTTCAATTCATTAAAAAACAAATGTCAAATTTTTAAGACGTTTTGTTTTTCTATTTTTTTTACTCAAAAAAACACTAGAAAAAAACAGAAAATATTTGAAAAAATGAAAAGTCTTGTTTCTTTTCCAATTAACACTTCTTTGCAAAAACTTCCAACAAAAAAAAATGGAAAAGCTCAGGAAATTCCAATGGAATTCCCCAACGAATCTTTTATCAATTCCTCTAATGTTCCTGCATACTTGTTCTATCATCAATTTTTGTCAACCCCTATTGATTTTATCAGATCTCGTTAGTCGACGCTATTTCACAGTTTCTCCCCAACGTTTTTAACACTCACCAGAGAACTGAAAAAGAAGCACGATGTCAAACAGATAGCCACCTAACACTCCTTGGTTAGCAATTGGGTGTACCAGTGGCATTAGCATTGTGGACAGGTCTCAGTACTGTATACCGAGGTCGTTAGTGCTTTGGTAAACAGAGCAGGTGTCGTTTTCGTAGCCCAGGGAGTCTATATAACCTGGGCTCTTATATATATTACCCTTTACTCCTGGCTTCGGCTGCTGGCTTTTCGTGAACTTTGAATTTATGGTACCGGTGGACAAATATTGTACGACACGTAACGAGTAGACGGGGGAGGAAGTGCTAATGCATGGTAAATTGAAAAATTTCGGAGTTCAATGGTGGCGTTATGAGTGAGTCTACTTAGGCTGTTGAATTATTCGGGGATCTTGGGAGCTCCATTTTTCATACACCCACATAAGGAATTTATTTTAATGAAATTTAACTCATTTATTTCATATGATTAAAACATTTTTAACGCTTCATTGAATAATTTTAATCATTACACTAACATTTCAATACACATTTAATCAATTTTTTTTTATAATCAACCGATTTTCTTTATTAAGAAACATTTTTTCTTATCAAAGTGATTTCGATTTTCTAGTTTTACTTGTAAGATTCACCTTAATTCCCTTTTATTTCAACTTTTTATCGGCAATCTTGTTGTTATTTTCTTTATTCTGATTCATTATCTAATTCACCTCATCCCAACAAAAGAAGCTCTCTCCATGACAGTCTAGAAGGAACTGAATTTCGTGATCGAAAATTTATATTTGGAGTATTTTATTTTTTGGCTTTCCAGCAATTGAGAGACAATGCCTCGAAGATAACGCTGGAGTGCTCACTCCGGGGCCCGTGGGGAATAGAGTGGGGGAAGCGGTCGAGCGACGAATAATAAATATGAGGGGAGATGCGACTATAACGGGAGTCTACTGTATTGCGTAATCATCCAATTGCTCAATTAATTAAATAACTTTTCATGGATTGATGCTGAGTAATTAAAAACTCTTAGAATCGCATTTAGAATTTTTTCCTTCAATTTTATTCTCTCAGAAAAATAATACAATTAATCAGAGTGAAAATTGTCGAGTTTAGTAATTCGATCAAGAAAGCCACAATTTTCTGGACATCCAGAGAAGATAATCGAGCAATCGTCACCTCTCCTTCCAGCCTCAGCTGCCCTGAGATAACTCACACCATTGAAGAGTGAAGGCTCTCCGTAGTCAGGCCTGTGAATAAACGATTTTCCTGTTGTACATTACCATGTACACGAAATATTACTTCCTTCATGCATGTTTATGCCACTGAATATCCGCCAGTAGCTCACTCTGAATTTACAAGAAAAAGAATAGAAAAAAAAGTAAGAGGATGGGTTACTCACGTCAGCATGACGTTGAGAATCTCACCAACGAGGCTACCGTCTCCCACTGGAATTTGTGATACCTGACATATGCTCTTCATCATGCATGATATGCCATCTCCACACCACCTGGAATAATTCCATTTCATTACCATTTTAGTTTGAATTTACATTGTAATTTCATGAGTTGTATACATGTGATTGCGGTCTGCGATTGCATCTACGATTTCTTGAGAAAAAAAAAAAAATATTTCTCGATTTGATTATACGAAAAAAGTTAGGGACAGAATATGCATGGGAAATTGGGATAGAATGGGAATTCATTGATGTCTAGAAAATCTCATAAAAGTAAATTTTTAGAAATACCAAATGCTATAGGTTTCTAGTGAATTCTATAGGATATAACAATTATAATTCTATAGAAAAATCGGTATAAAATTTTACGGAATTCGTATTCTCAAAATACGATTGATCAGTCTATAGCATTGAAGAGGCTATAGAATTATCGATATAAAATTCTATAGAGTAATGGTGGTTCTATAGAATTCGCGATTGTATTTTCAATGGAAATTTCCTGTGTCAACTTCTATAGCATTCTGTTGTGCTATAGATTATATAGCCGTCTATTGAATGTTCTATAGGAAAGGCCGAATAATTCTCTATAGAAAGCTAAATGAAGAGTATAAAATTCTATACAATTTAATAAACTGGGGTTTCTATAGAATTTACTAAAGTCATTTCTATAGAATGTTCTCTTCATAAATCCATAAATTTTTAAATGCTAAATTAGTAACATTCGGTGATGTAACCAATAGAAAATCTTCTATAGAAATATTCCGTATCAGACGAACTTATAGCAATAATCCCATGAAATATGTCTATAGACTCCCCTAACTCGCAAGTGCAAAGACAAGCGAAAAAGCGAGTTGCAACTGGAGCCCAATTAATTACACAATGAATTGTTATCACCTAACGATCAACGCCCCCTCTCACTCCAATAATTAATTGTCCTCTCAATGTTTCTACTCCCATGAACGATGGAATATTTCCAGCTTTTTCTATTCATCCCGATGGAAGAATTATCCTTATTCAAATAAATTTATAGTCCCAATAAAAAAAAAGAATTGTCAGCAAAAACTGAAGGAATCGGAGGCATGAAAAACGTTTCGTCGTTTTGCTGGATGCAACAGAACGGGAGTAAAAAGGACAAGGGAAAATCCGTTAATGAGCGTACGGAGTTGATGGCAACGGAAGACCAATTAAGATTTCCTCTGTTTAATGAACTGTATCACCTAGACTTGGATTCTGCATCAATTGACATCATCAAAAAGACTTACAATTTTCTCGTTTCTGAATGTTCTCTCATATATCTCTCCACTATCTCCAGTACTTTGTTATTTCAAATTATACTTTGTAGCGAAATAACTCACCTACTCATCTCTTCCTCCAAAAATTCGTAGAATAGTTTTCTTTGATATTCACTGCTTGTTGATCTTCTGCGTCGCTTCGTTAATGATGTAAAATAGTCTGTGAAGAATGTTGCATTCTGGGGCAGCGCATACTGAAACTGCAGATTCTGGCCGTATACCAAAATTCTACCGCCAAGGGATATGGGCACAGCTATACCTACAAGCAACTTTTCCACAGGGAAGGAAAGATGAGCGCATTATTGTTATAATATTAAAAGACTTTGTTGACGTGAATGAAAAATAAGAGATGGTAAACCGGTTTTATTTCTATTGAATGTTCTATAGAGATTTTTATAAAACGTTCTATAGAAAGTTCTGTAGATTTTCTTATAGCTCATTCTATGCTGCTTTCTATAGTATATTTTCAATTCTATAGAATTTTAGGTTCTCAATTCTATAGACATTGTCGTTGTTGATTCCTATAGTATTTTATATTGTGACATTCTAGTTTTCTATAGAAAGTTCTATAGATTTTCCTATAGCTCATTATAGACCAATGTCATTTTAATTCATCAAACTGAAGATTCCATGTGATTTTTGGTTTAAATTTCTATAGAATGCTGCATGCTGCTTTCTATAGTGTAGTATATTTCAAATTCTATAGGATTCTCAATTGTCATTCCTATAGAACGTTTCATTTTTCTATAGCTCATTCTCCGCGAGTTCCATTGCAATTTAAAATTACCAGTGGGGATGCTATAGAATCATAAACATAAAATTCTATAGGGTTCGTAGTCTCAGAAATTTCCGAAACTCGATCAATGTCCTGATATATTTCTATGGACATTATTCCTATCAGACTACTTGACTCATTGATGAAAATAATTTCTCATGAAGACGTCAACCCATGCAATGAAAAAAAAACTAAAGTCACAGCATAACTTCATGATTGCACTGAGCTAATTCATGACTTCCCTTGATAAAATGAAATTTCAAACTCAAAAACTTTCATCAATATTCCCATCTCTCTCCCTGTATTCTACAGAAAAGTAGTGCAAGTCAATAATCAACATTCCATGTCTAAGAAGTTGCACTTGTTTGACTTAGGAATTTATAAGGAACTCGGAGTGTTTGAGGAAAATTGTAAAGCTCCAGCTAATGAAAAAGTTACTCCGATTCCATTAGTCAACGGGTAGCTACATCTCTGGACTAGACAGAAGTTAATTATCGATTAAACCCAATGAGGTGTGAGTGAGGTGGCAAGAGGGTGAGGGATCGTTACTGGTTTCCCTAAGACCGTGGGATAATGGTGACTATCACGAATAAAATGTTACGCCCGTGGGCAATAAAATCCCCGCGATTCGTAAATAAAAGCCGTTTCACATTCCCTACGAGTGTCTTGTTGTCTGAGTGTCACCACAAATGGAGTTGGACAAAGGGCTTTCGTGTGATGGGGAGCAGTGAATCGAGCGAATGAAGAGACCACCCCTCGTCGCTCGAGTGCCCAAGTTTTTGAAAATGAAGAGGACCTGAAATTAAAATGAATGTCATTTGTTGTTCTCACCTTGATGGTACCACCGAATGGATACACCAGGGGTGGTGGGTGCAAAACTTGCTCAGACCCGGTCGTTTCACACCCTCCGCCGGCGCTGTATAAGCCAATGAGCGAGAAAATAATGAGTATCATCTTACTCGCTCACGGTGTGGAGAAAGCTCAGGGAGTCTGAAAAAGTTCAACGCACGATTTATTTTACGACCAGGTCTTTTTTTCGTCGACGGGGAAAATTTACACGTAAGCTGGAATCATGGATCACACTGGAGGGGGGCAGCTTATTTTTTGGAAGAGAGTTATAGTTTATGGGTTCATAAAATTTGGGATAGTTTAATTTTTCGTCATTTTTTTATGATTAACATATTGTTGAGTTTGTGCATGGCATTTTGCATTTTTTGCATATTTTCGTTGAAAAAATGTGCATATCTCGTTATTAAATATAATCCATTCCACATGTGGATGTCGACAACGTTCAGATACCGATTCTGAACATCCATTTTGTCGTTGACGTATCATGAGTTGCCATCAAGGCAGCAAGATGACACACACACGCACGCACTCATCGGCGCTCTCACCCCAAATGAGGGAAGATAGTAACTAGGGTTGGATGATGGCAGGTGCTGTAACGTGCACACGACACTGCCAAGACCAACGAACAAAAGGAAGATGCTACGTGCAAGTTTTGACATGAGGGCATCCCCCCCGGAGCTTATTATAACTCGGATTCAATGGCTTATTGTCTCGAAAATCGCTATGCTAAACTCCCAACTATTCCGCGAATTTAATGCAGCGATGGGGTTGAATCCTCGTGAAATGACTCCTTCAAACTATTCAATCGCGTTACTTGGGGCTATCACTCCCACTTGAAGAAGCATTTGCATAATCAAAGTACTATTGCTGGGGAGTTTACGACGGGATGATCATCATCGCTGGAGGTTTAGGGTCTTATTGCGAGACACTTTAGCAAATAAAGCGGACATTTCAGAGCTTTTTGATTATTCAAATTATTGTTTTATCATCCGTCACCTTTAATTCAGATAGTTTAATCTTTTATGAGGCATAAAAATCTGTAGAAAAATTCTCCACTGCAAAATAAAATTGTCGAAATGAATTGAAAAATAATTTTAGTGTTGGCTCAATGCTGGGTCCACCTTGGCAGCCAGCGTTCAGCCAACATTGGCCGTCAGTGTTGGGCTAACATTCCCTCTCCGCTCAATAAAAAAAGTCACGCAATAATTAATAAAATATAAATTGATAAAAAAAGTCATGAAATAATTAATTCGTCACTCCATAAATCTGAAATTTCAGACGCTTTTAATTTTTTTTTTCAATTTTTCAATTCGCCCAGAGCTTCACAGATATTTTTCCCTCACACACCACGGAATCACTTTAAAATAAAATTCATCGAAGTGGTAAACTTATTTTCCCCGCAGGCGCTCCCTTGTGATTGGCTGTCGACCAATCACGTGAAAATTATTTTGAAAAAAAAAACAAGCAATTATCGTTAGCCAGTCCTCCAAAAAACGAAAAAAAATGGAGATTGGTTGTTACTCACAATGAAATTCGTCGTGTGAATCTCCTGTAACAGTGAATTTTGGAAACAGTTAACCGGAAGTCAGTGCAATCTTGGTAAATGACTTGAGCGGTGACTCGAGACAATCGGAGTATGTCAGTGTACAGTCACCACCAGATCTACCCAATAGCTCTGCTTCGTGATACAATTTGTCTACGCTCTGGTGACTGGAATTAACTGCCGCCGGTAAATCCCCAGTTGGGCTGTAAAAATTGAATATAATCGCTTGTCGATATTCCAATTGATGTCGATGGGAGCGCATTTAAATTCTATTTCTCAGGGAATTTTTCTCTTTTGGGATTCTGAGGGAAGGATAGTATTGGAACGACAATTGAAGTTGGATTTTTAGCTGATCGTATGAAATGGGGACACGAGATTGAAACAAAAAAGGCTGATCAGGGTCAGGTTCTTACATGTCCGATATGGACGAGGGTCAAACAACATCCATAAGGGTCAGATTATATTTTATATAACGCTGAACTTGCATGACCTGTGAGGGTCAGACTCATAAGAATCAGATTCATGAGGGACAGAGTCTTGTACATCTGACATGCTCAAGGGTCAATAGTCTGAAAAGGGCAGGAAGGGCCCTTAAGGGTCATGAGGTTTCTAAGGGTCAAACTCGTAAGGGCCAAAAGGGAGATAGGAAAGCCATGAGTAATTCAACAATTGTACAAATTTTCCGTGACAAATACAATTATCACGTGTTCTGTACAAATTTTTGATTCAATAAACTCACGTCAGAAACAAGTGAATTACTTCCTGAAGGATGTCTCGGTCGGTTTCACCTAGAGGCGTTTCAGCTAGTTCACAGATGCTCCTCAGAAAACACTCCCTACCATTTCTCCAGCCATACCTAGGCAAGTAAATATCAAGATCTCATTTAGCGGAATTTCACGCTGCGATACATTTCAACATCTCCATTCGCAACTCAATACAGTACTTCTCCTTTTCCATGGGAGAGTCGGCAGTAATCTATTTCAACAAATGTTTAAAAATATTAAAAAAAAGTGGGATTAAACGCCCGTGGTCATCTCCCCTGTACTTCCACCGTGAATACATGATAATTCGAATTCTGCTCAGGGAAATGAATTATACAACTCATATAATCAAGAGGAAATTCATTCGCTGAAGAATTTCTCGGTTAAACTCTGCGTCGCCATAAATCGATCTGCCGTGAAATGTTTTGCCAGCCGCTGGTGCTTTTCTCGCTTCTTGAATTAATTACTTTATATTCCAATTAATTTACGCCCCTGTGGCTGCACTTACTTCTCATTAATTCATCCCACCCTGGTCTACTAACTTCTCAACGATTGAGCATACCTTTTCGATGGTTTTTACATATAATTATAATTACGATTATTTTTAGATATGATTTTTTCAGTTGTATTTCATAACATTTTCTATTTTTTTATCTCACGTATGAACAAAAGCAGAATCAACAATGAAAAATTCTGAATGAGAATCACTTTTCTTTGACGTCGGATAGTCCCATTCTTCTCTATCCACCATCAACTAAAATTACTCATTGCAATTTGATAATACCCACGTTCTTCGTAGCTCCCTGTAATTTACGTAACAGCCCGATAATTATTTTTTTAATTTAATCCGGGGTTCAATGAAATTCAATTTATATCACGTCATCTCAGCAGCGGAGTAAAACGATACTTGAAAACTTTAATGTCTCTTCTGAGGATACACAGCGCATGCGCATTCCTCCCCCACCTTAGGCTGAAGGCCTTTGTGAGCGATAAAAAGCGCGGATTATCTCGCCCAGAGATTTAAGTTTCATCGTTTTTACTTTCATTTCAACAGAAATTTGTATTGTTTCAACTACTGCAATTTTAAAACAGGATTATCCGTCGCTTTGCACTGCTTCTGGGGCGCATAAAAGTGGACCTCTCGTCGAAAATGTTCCTTTTAATGGCCAACCCTTAACGCGTGAGTGCTAGCTCCATTCGAACGAGAAATCGCGGGGATAAATACTCGCTCGAATAAAATGAGGCCCTTTCACTTCTCCCCACTCCGCTCCACGCTCACAGTGTCGTCCCCACTTCGGTTCACGCTCACAACGTCGTCCCGACTCCGCTTCACGCTCAGAACGTCATCCCCACTCCTCTCTCACTCACAGCATCATCCCCACCCGTTCGACGCTCACATTATTATCCCTCTTTATATTCTTTCTCTTTCTCGGCTGAGACCATTCTCCGAGTTACGGAGCCTAGGATTTTCTGCCCCATTGTCGACACACACACACACACACACACACACACGAGTTGTGCAATGAGTTGGGAGGGGGGGGGGGCAGTTGTATATCCTCCGGAGAAAAATCCACGGATGGGAATTCGATAAGCCCTCGCAGTGCAAATAGTTTCCAATTTGTTCGTTTTGTTGAATTGAGTAATCGGCGGTTTGGTTGTTTATTTTGAAAATTTAATTCTGTCGACATGATTTTTCATTGTTTATTAGTGGAATTATGGAAATTGGTAATGGATTATTCAGGTAATTACGGATGTGGAGAGAAGGGAAAATTTAATGAGATTTTGATAATTTCTTTCTCCTCTCCCTTTTCTGTCGTTATTAATAAAAAATCGTTTTAAAAACTTTTCGCGATTTCAGGCACAGGAAAATTCTGAATTAAAGTAAAGACTAAATTGAAGAAAAATTAGTCAATAAAAATTAACATATATTGATTAATTCATTTTTGAACATTTGGAAATTAAAAAAAAAAAATTCTATAATATAAAATTCAGGTAATTTTTAATATACTAAATTTAGGACGGGCCACTATCCCCATGCGCCGTTAATTCATGCAAATTTATGTACTCACGTGTCGAGTAATTGTTCAATAGCAGCATACGCGGTATGAAGATCGAAATCGTGATTCTCGCGGGCAGGTATAATCCCTGGCTCATGAAGTTGTGTCAAATTCCATGGTAATGCGTAGTTAAATTGAAATGCAAATGACGTCGCAATAGTTCCTCGCTTATTAGTAATGAGGGGAACAGAGATGCCAATTGACAACTGTTGACAAAAATCACGCAATTATATTTCATGTATTAGTCGATGACTAAAAATTCACGATTTTTCAGATTTTAAATGTCATCAAGCATTGAATTAAATTAAAAATATGACAATTGATTGAAGAAGAAATTTTATTGAATTTAATAAAATGATATGTAACGATGGATTATGTACTATAGAAGGAGATGATGTCTAAAATGAGCATTCAGAAGCATATTGCGAATTTATTTACAAAAAACTATACTATTTAGCCCACTTGTTTTTTATAATTTTGATGATGGATGAAATAATGATATAATGATGGATGAAATAATGTTGTTGACTGTCTGTTTCTACGGATCAGGCAGTAATTCACTCAGTTGAATCACGTCACTCAAAAATTCATCGGCGCTACGTGTCCAAATATTCGATTCATACGGCATTCAAGCTGTATTTGCTTACATATCATCCGCTCAGTGGCCGAGCCTAACGCAAAGCCACAAGAGTTCATTGATTTTCGATATCCCAACGATTCGGCGTTATTATTTTTCAGAATGAGATTGCGGTCGAGCACTGGTCTCGGGGTCACAGTGAAATTGTCATTTGTCAACTATGTCCTATGGATTTTCCTGATTTCGGGGAATTGAAATTATATCCCCATGGAAAAGGGGATTTATTTACTCATATTATTTATTTATATTCCTTTATATATTCTTTACTTATTCATGTTTCATAGAATGGCATTCAATTCTCTTTTGTCTGGGAACTTCATGAAAATTCGACGCAAGACGATTGTCTCATGGAACCAGAGATTTAGAACAGATGAAGAAAAAAATCGAGGAATTCCACTCTGTTTTATCACGGAAATATGAACAAGGTAATCACTATTTACAGACTCATTCGGAGTTTGTGTTTTCGTAGCATTCAAAACTTTCCGGAAATATTTGATGTTCATTAGCTTCAGCTGTAGAAGCTGCGGGGAAGGCAATTTTTTCAATTTAAAGATGCAGATTATTCGTAAGTAATTGCTACAAGCCCATCAGACATGATAATTACAATAGTATTCAGAATTTTATTTAAAAAATAGAATATATGGGTTAAATTTTAATTAATGTCGAAGAATGGGGCTCAACACCTACATTTGAAAAAAAAATTGCTTTCATTCAGAAGCAACAACTATTCAAAATTCTATGAATTTACCTCTCATACTTGAGCTCATATTTACTCATACAATTGCATCAGCCCCAAAAATAGTGATTCCCTTACATTTTCACCGCTAAAATACTCACTTGAAAGACCGTACTCTTTGGAAATAATAAGACCGGCTGATTTGCAGTGGATAATCTCGGAACGGTGGATAGTAGCAGCATCAAGACTACGGCACGTAACATCCCAAACGAACAGTTTCAAACTGAATTGTGAGGACAGTGATGTTTGTATGTGAATATCCGTGTATTTCGACTTCCCCCATGAAATCTCTACTCTTTGCTCAAGTAATTGGAGCCCACGTATTGGCTGACTGGTCAAAGACCCAAGGAATCCACTGTAAATTGCTTCTTCTTTTACCCTGTTTCGCTATTCCTTTACTTGCTTTCGTATTACATTTTCCACTTCTTTCTGGGATTCCCGATGACGCCAGAGCCCAAAACTGGCAGGATGAATTTTTTGAATTAAATGCATTCACTATTTCAACCCTTTTTTCATTTATTTATTTATTCATTCGGTTAAATTCAATTCCTTTCGATGAATTATTTGACATTAGACATATTATAAATCAATTCAATGACAAATTTAATCCTCATTTGAGGATGAGCCAAGATATTTATGTATCATTGTATAATAATATACTATAACGTGATGAAAATAGTTGAGAAAAAAGAAGAATAAACGAGTGCAAAAAATAAATAGAATGAAAAAAACTTAGAAAATTTCAACTGAACGAATTGAGGTTCGAATTCCCGGTTTTGGTCCTTGGGAGAGAAGTTCATTATTAAACCTGTGCTAATTCAGTCCCGCTACAAAAAATTAAAAATTAAATTAAAATATTTATTTTTGACCACGCCCACCGCAATAACGAACCTTCATCCCCATTTTCATTTTTAACCCCCCCCCCCGCACATACAAACTTTTACCCATTAGTTGTTTTGTCATTTGTCCTGTCTCGTTTACGCCGAGTTTCTCGTGTATATCCTTCCATTATACAGAAAAGCAGGGCTTCCAGCTTCACTCGGTCCTGGCGTATGGAAAACTAAGTAATGTCGAGTTTTCCATCCGTAACTTTCATCCCGGTTGAATGTATTTGTATGTATTTGCGCACCTGTATTCTAAGTACTCGGTACAATAGCGTTCAAGAAGAGGGTAAGACCCACCTACTGCAAATGTTGAAATGAGAACTTAATTCACCCCTGTGAGTGTTAACACTTTCTCATATTCTGCGGAGGTGGCTATGAATTATGCGTTTCAGAGGTATTAAAACTTTTGTTTTCGACATTAGAAAGTTTATTTTGAATTATTCATCGTCATTATTTGATACTCAGAGGTTGGAGTACTAATTTTAGAATATTTTTTTAATGTGAAGATATGACATAAACGATAACATTTGGGATATTCAATTAATTTTATAAATGTATAAAAATTGAATAAAAAGCGCGAATATAAAAAAAATAAGAATAAAATATTTAATAATTTCATATATTTCATCGTGAGAATGAGAAACAGGGGCTTAATTCCGAAACTTCAATGTAGAGATAGACCTGAATTTAAGTCATAACCTGAATTTAAGCCGTAACCTGATTTTAAGACGAAACTCAAAGTTGCTTCATCACCTGAATTTAAGACGTCGAAATCAAAGTAGCAACCTGAAAGTGAGACATGACTCAAACTTGCTTCGTGACCTGAATTTAAGCCGCGGCAAATTATTGGATATATTTCATAGAATTAAAGGTATAAAAAATACACTTCGACGTGAATATCCCCAACAGTTCGCATCAACAATTAAACTCACCCCCCCCCCTTATCCTATTGGAAATTCTTTCCCCTAGTTTTATTGAAAAACGCCCAGATCTGGAATTTCGCGGTTTTCATCCGTGAACCAGACAGAGAAAGATTGCCCACACGACTGGCTTAATGAATATTCTCGCTAATCTAACGGAGGTGGTGGTACGTGGTATGCAACGATGAAGAGCGAACGATAGAGGCAGGACGATGAGAATTTTGTCTCTCTCCAGCAACTTTTTTTTCATCGGAATGCACCGGGAATTCGCATATAAGTACATTCACGTTCAATTCATTATTCATGTACATATCCTCAGGGTTGAAATGTATTTTGAAATAGGAGACTTTTTAATTTGTTTGGTATTTGTATATCATGAGTGATCCGAATTCAATTCGTAGGCAAAATTTGATTATCAACCTGAATTTAATCCCCTACCTGAATTTAAGCCACGATCAAAATGCAAGTCATGACCTGAATTTTAATCGTGACCTAAATTTATTCCATGACCTGTATTTTAAGCGAAATGTAAATCCACACCTGGACCTGAATTTAAACCGCGACCTAAATTTATGCCATGACCTGAATTAGACTTCCCCACAATTTTTATCCAATTCTTATAGAGATTTTACATTTCAAGGAAAATAAAAAAAAATTTTCATTAATTCTGAACTTTGGAGATACGTTTTCTCTGTATAGATCATCACGGCCTCTGCTCCTCTCCCTTCATCTCCATAAATAAAAAGTATTTGGTTCCTAAAGTGGAAATTTCTCCCCCTGCCAAAGATGAAATAGCGGAATTGCAAAAGGAATAACGAAACAACAAAAAAAACAATCAATAGGAACATCTTTCATAACAAATGTTTTATTAATTCTACAAAAACAAGTTGGTGTTATCCCGAAATCTCTGGACTGAGTAAAAGAGAAAGGAGAAAGAGATTGCTTCCACCCGGGGAATTCCATGAATCCCGGTTATACTCTGAGGCAAATGAAAATCGCTGAAGGAATGCACCGAGCAAAAACAAAAGAGAACTTGAGTGCTGAACTGAAGAAGGGAGAATAAGAGGGAAAAATAGGTTTTTCTCGGAATAAAAATATAGTTAAAAAAAGAAAATGTACGTCACAAAGTTTTTCAGCCCTGGCAAGTCGAGGCATTTTTTTTCTCCAGGCTATCCTATGGTGGAAAATACGTCTAGGGCGCTTCTACCGCATTCTGGATAAAGGGCGTGGCAGTTTTCGCCCACGTGCTTACCGAGTCTTTCAGCTGCATGGTATTCGCGATCCTCGTGCTCGTCGTATGGCTCGATGGTACTTGAAGGCCTGCAAAATTCCACATGCGTGCCGGAACAGTGGCTCGGTTATGTCACTGGATTTTATGGCTTTGTAAAATCATACTGACATGGGTTATGGGGATATTTTATGGGGGTTATTGTCGGGGGGTGAGTTTATCTAGGGTGGAGAGCTGCATCCTGCTGGTGATAGGTTTATTTGCATACGTGGATTATCATTTTTCCGGTGTTTATTCAAGTTTATAGTATTCAGAAATCATTTTTCTAAGGAAATTTCATAGGGATTGAATGGAAATATAAATTTAAATAGGTTTTTCAAGTTCATTGTTGCTGTTATACAACTGCAGTATTTTTCTGTTGTATTTCACTATTCAGTTATTTGTAATAATATTTACAATAGTTTGAGTACTATTTTGTTTCCGATATTTAATTAATCGAAAATATTTATTACTTCATTCTAAATGATTGAATCTTTACTAAATCTAAATGTAAGTGACAACCTGAATTTAAGACGTGACTTGAATGCGATTCGGGACCTGAATTTAAGCCACAACCCGAATTTAAGTCCGACTCAAATGTATTTCTTATTTTATTTTGCCCGTCAACGATTTCACATAATATACCTTTCCTCTGTAAATAAATATATTTTTCAATCGCCACGAGTATAAAGTTGAAACTTCGATCGAGTCAATTACGCCCGGAACTGGTTGAGGTGATATCAGAAGAAGGGATGTAACATGCATGGGAAAACTATCCTCTACACCAGTATTTCCTCAACCTTCCCGCCGACATCGATCCAGTCCTGTGGTTTGTCTGTCGAGAAACTCCGACCCCCCAAACTCCACAGTCAAATCTAGGAGGGCATTCCCTCACCCCCCCCCCCCCAATTTATCCAAAAATACTTCATCACTCTTATTGGCCCCGGAGCAACTTCAAATTGAAGGATAATTTGATTATTGGTCGGACGTGGTGTATCCCCGTAGATTGGATGCAACGTGTAGTTGAGCCCTCACTGAGGAAATTTGAAAAGTTTTCACGTCTCGAATGAGTTTCCAAGCCGACTTTGTGAAGTTTTCGGGAATGTGAAAATGGAATTTTTCGTAACGATCTAAATTCAAGCTGCGACTTAAATTTGATTAGTGACCTAAGTTTAAGTCGTCCTCGAGATTTGAATCGTTACCTGAATTCGAGTCGTAACTTGATTTTAAGACGCAACCGAATTTCAACTTATTACCTGAATTTAAGGCGTGACTCAAATTTTATTTGCGACCCGAATTTAAGCCAACACGTGAATTTAAGTCATGGCCTGAATTTAAGAAAAGACCTGAATTTAAGTCGCCACCTAAATTCAAGCCTCACCTAAATTTAAGTCATGATCCGAATTTAAGCCTCGACCTAAATTCAAGATGAGGCCACATTTCAATCATCTCCAGCCTTTTGATGGTCATCTAAGAGATAAATGGTCGGACATGGTGTATTCCCGTATAATGGATGCAACGTACAGTGGAGCCCTCATCGAGGGAATTTGAAAAGTTTTCAACCTCTCGAATAAGTTTCCAAGTCGACTTCGTGAAGTTTTCGAGAATGAGAAAGTACAATTCTTCAGCTTCAGTTTGATGATCTTTCGGGATTTAGTTAGATTTTGAAGGAGGTTTGAACTTACGTGAGCAAGGCTTGAATTATCTGACCGAAAAGGCCGTGACGGAGGTCAAATGGGGCAGCAGCCACCTCGCATATTGCCCTCAGCAGGCAGGACTTTCCACCGAAACCGTAATAATTAGCAGCATTCGTTAATATTTTGTAGATACTCCAACGAGTTTGACCATTTCTCTCAAATTGCACTCCTGGTTCTGTAAAATCCGTGGAATTCTGAGGTAATGTGTACACTATCTTTGTGAATGCACCGACAATTACACTCTCCCTGTCTAATTGCAATGGAGTACCTATTCCAAAAATTAACTGCAATGTAAAATCATTGGAATTAGATGCCATTAATGCAGTGACTCATTTTTCTCACTCATTCAATTCAATTTTTTCAAATGTTATGTCACGAAAATATCTGCAAGTTTTTTTGATTCTCCGAAATGTATGAAGTTGCTGATAATTATGAGAATCATTTGTCCAAATTATTTCCATCATAATCATGATCATCATATGTCTACAAATATTCGTATTCGCAATATTCTCCATCCATTGCAATTGATTATCCCTCAATGATGATAAATCAATCTCTTTGTCAACCAGATTTCCCTAATAATTCACTGAAATTTATGGCATGCCACGCAAACACACAGAAGATTTACCTACTTACTATTCAATCAGTCTAACTAATTAACGCGCTGGATTGCCAGAGCGTTTCAAAACGAAACTCGTACCCCTGTCTCGCTCGATAGTACGTGCCGGTGCTTTTAAGCTCGCACTTAGCCATCCTCATTTCAACCCTCCAGCCTCTACTTCTATTGCCCCAACCTCATACCCCCGCACTCTCCCTTCGTCGCTGTTCCCTACACTTGAAGCGCTCTAATGGGCCCACACTTTGTGAAAACGCAGTCACGGTTCATTCCCAATTCTGGGTACCAAGGGCAACACGACGATAGCCAGTAAAAGGATACGAGTGCGATGAGAATAAAGAATTGAAGATTTTTTTATTTTTTTATGTCGTTGTAAAGGAGTTTGTCTGGAAATGAATTCAATTTGGGAAGAAGTATTTTTGAATGAATTCCAAGGATACGTGACTTGAGGCCTTCCATGTGCCATCCTCTCTAGATTAGATTTAAGCCACGAGCTGAATTTTAGTCATAACCTGATATTACTCCGTGACCTGATTTTAAGACGTGCCCTACAATTTAATTATGACGTTAATTTGAGACACAATCTAAATTCAATTGAAAACCTGAATTTAAGATGTGACTTGAACCTCATTACTGACCTGAATTTAAGCAATAACCTGAATTTACGTCGGCACCTGAATTTAAATCGCCTATTTAAGCCACAGAATGGACAGTCAGGACGTAAATTTGACTCATAACCTGAAATTGAGATTCAACCAAAATGCAAGTGATGACTTAAAATCAGGTCACGTTTAAATTGTCGCCAACTTCTTGATCAGCATCTAAGAGTGTAATAAATGAGAGCTCAATGCCCGTTGCATAGAAAATCCATGTTTGAAGACTTTTGTCCATGTCCATTAAATTATTTATGATTTATCGAACACATAATCCTTCGGTCCAATGAATACATGAGAATTCACGATTCTCTGATATCTACGTAAAAATAATATGAATGAACTTAGGCCATAAATTCTCCCCGAGGAGAAAGGAATTCTTACTGACGTTAAATTCTTTTTAGCCTTCGAAATGACCCCCGTGAGCGGCGGGTCGATTAAGCGCAAGATATATAACCCTCGACTGATCGAGCTCCATGAGAATGGAGATAGCATAGCCCAAAGCCCATTGGATTTTATAGCTTAACCGATAGTCGACAGTGCAGTTATTAATCTGATATATTAATTATCATCTGAAAATCAAATGGCATTGCTGATTATAGATTTTAATTAAAAGTACTCAGTGAACTGGATCGATATCGAAATCCTCGAACCCAGTAGATAATTGAAAATTTTTATCAATTTTGAAATACCCCGGTACGGTACAATCACACGGATAATCGAAAATTTAATGAGATTTCCAGGGTAGAAGAAATGTCGTGGGACACCAGTCTCTTCCCACGGTTTCTTCTAGATTCGCGTTTTTTACACTTTTTTGGGGGGAAAATAACTTGAAACTATTCCAAGGTAAAAAGAAGTTGTCACATCAAACCTGCATTCATGTCTAAACTTAATTTAATTTAAGATTGAATTTAAGATATGACCTGAATTTTTGTTGTGACTTAAATCCATGTCAATATTTGAATTTAAGCCATTGTCTGTATCCACTCCATTACCTGAATTTAGGGCGACCTGACTTTAAGCCACGACCTGAATTTAAGCCATCTCCTAAATTCAAGCCTTGATCAGAATTACAGCCATTATCTAAATTCAAGTCACAACCTAAATTCATGCCCAAACCTGAATTTAAGCCGCGACCTGAATTTTTTCCGCACAAAAAATCGTATCGACCATCAGATAACAATTATTTTCGAGCATAATGAGTCATATATGACTCAGCATCTTCACTCAACCCACCCCAAATTTGACCTCTAAAATTCAATTATAAAACGCTCTCACCGCAAATAATTCCTAAATATGTCAACCAGTGTTGGCGCAAAGTGTCTTAAATACTCCAGAGTACACTTACCAGTAGAGTTGAAGGGTTCGGATAAAGCAGAGTTCTCGGTGAACGCGACAAAAGTTTCATCCCATTCACTGGACTCATTGCGACATTTCCACGATCGTGACCAAAAGTTTTATGAAGGACACAGGCGACAAATGCCAACGAAATTGTCTCAACCGCTCTCATCTCGCCTCTTATCCTTCTTGTTTTATTATCCCCCGCTCGTTCTCCCTATTTTTTATTTTCTTTATTTCAACATAAACAGAGAGAAAAAAATATTACTGATTTATTTATTCATTCTGCTCTCTCTCTC
>NW_021680376.1:684524-700258 GCF_001412515.2 Diachasma alloeum
TCTCTCTCTCTCTCTCTCTCTCTCTCTCTCTCTCTCTCTCTCTCTCTCTCTCTCTCTCTCTTTCTCTCTCTCTTGTCTCCTTTAACCTCGTCGAGAAAAAAATATATATGCAATGTTTTATAAACTCACTCCGCGGATTTTTGAAAGCACTGATGGTGCTTCAGCACATCCAAGCGTATAAAGTATACACGGTCATGTAAATCTAGGCCTCGGAGAGCCGCCATCGCAGGGTAAACTGAATTATTTCGGTCCGTTAGATCGTTCTCCTGCGCCTTCTCTCTTCATCTCCTTCTCCTGTTACCTCTCCCCCCCCCTCCCGCCCCCACATGCATTTCGTTGAACAAATGTTGGGAGAACGGGATTCTATCGTGTCAACGAGGTAGGAGTACAGGGATTTTTCTCTAACAGAAAACGCTATTAGCGAAATGTACATAAGAAGAAAATCACGTACCAACCGATAAACTAGAAGCTGAATGCAAGCGAGGTTGGGATGATCAACACATGAAAATTTGTTGCTCCCTGCATTTCATCGTTGATTCTCGGGAAAATTCGTGGTGGTTGCTTCATCACGTGATTTCCACTGATGCTGTGAATTTTTTTAATCCAGATAATCGCTGGTTCAGTTTGGCACTGATTCCAGCTGCTTTCGCACCCAACTTGCACCTGAATTTAAGCCATTGCCACAATTTAAAAAATTACCTGAATTTATTTCATAGCCTTAATTTAAGCTGAGACCTGAAATCAAGTCACGACTTCATTTTAGGTCGCTACATTTAGGTAATTATTCAAATTTAAGCCATTACCTAAATTTGGGCCACGACCTAAATTTATGCCCGGACCTGATTTAAGCATTTTTCACTAAGAACGAGAGTTTGTGATATCGTGGAATATTGTTGGATAGCATTTTCTGGAGTAGGTACGCCATTACCTGAATTTATGACACGACCTGAATTTAAGCTGCAACCTGAAATCAAGTCATGACCTAAAATTAGGTCGTTAAATTTACGCTATTCCTTAAATTTAAGCAATAACCTAAATTCATGGCCGGACCTGAATTTAAGCCGCGCCTTGAATTGAAGGCATTCATTAAGTTTAAACTGCAACCTGAATAAACATTATTTTTGACAATTAAAAAATTGATACCTGGAGTAAAAACCACAGCTCATTAATATCTAAAACTACTCAGAAATATTGAAAACAATTCCCGAATGGACGGGATGACGATTGAATCCTAGAATCGTACTCAATCCATCTCCTTTAATTCTCCGATTTTTCGTAAATCTGCAATAGGGGAGATTGAGGGAAAACCAATAGTTCAATTTAGCAGGGATACTTCAACACTGGGAGCCCTCGTCGTTATGGTCTTACGCCAAACGGAAATGTCCATTACCCAATCGAGTTTTTAATTAACCGGATAATCGATTGCGAGGGGAGGCCCGTCTAATTTTACATACCATTTCATTCGAAGAAATTGTCCATCAATGTTCTCACTGATTATCAAGATATTCGGAGTGAGGGATTTCCATTGAAACAAAATAAATGATGCCCATTTGAACCCTTCAATCATCCGCTAATTCACTCCCATTACATTAGGTCCTCATCATTCCGAAATTTCTCATTCCTCCAGTCAATTACACTTGCCATCCCAATAAATGCATTTCCAATGTTGTCGGCCTGCAGAAACTAAAGAGACATAATTTTTCCGCATTCACTCATTCCGCCCCTGAGGCATTCCCACTCCCATCATTTAGACATTTCTTCATCTTCTTTGACAAGTCCATCTGTGGATGAATGAAAGAGAATCAGTGGTGCCCGCTTAACAACTGTCCACGGATAAATGCCGGATATTGAATTAAGGGTGAAGGAAAATGTTACGGAGAAATTGAAGGATATAACGTATATACAGAACTGTTACACAGCTGGGGAGACGGTAAAGCATCAAACTGGGATGTCTCGAACAACCGTCGTGCTCTCACTTAGACGCTTTGCCGCGGAATGTGAGTCGAGACTGCGGGATTGAATTACAACCCCACAGTGTACGACCTAATAAAACTCCTCCCTCACCTCTTTCTAGTGACCTCTCGCCCCCCCTCCCCTCCCTTTCTCGTATCCTTATGACTCTACCATCATGTACTGGCGGTGCCCTCTCGTCCTGTGTTGGCCGTCCACAACGAGCTATAAAAGTTGAACCGGTAGCAACGCGCTTCCGTACTGAGAAACATTGGCAATATGAGAGGTTCCTATTTGAAAATATTTTACATTCGTTTCTTCTTGCTTCTTGGTACATGCATTTTCGGGATTTTTCGCGGAAGGAAGTATCAGGATTGAATTTAAATTAGGGTCATCTTTTTCATTTTTTTTATTTCTTTTTTATTTATGGCCTGAATTTAAGCCACGACCTGAATTCAAGGCATTACCTAAATTTAAGTTGTGAGGCATGATTTGAATTTTATTTGCCGCCTGAATTTATTCCATGCCTTGAATGTATGCAACGAACTTAATTTCAATCGCGACCTGAATTTAAGTCACGACCTGAAGGGAATATTAGGATTTAATTTAAATCAAGATTATCTTTTCTATTTCTTGTGAGAATTGAAAACTTTACGGTTTATCCTCCCAAAACTGAGGTGATTCATATAAACAATAATTCACATGCAGTGATAATGCAAAAAAATATTTAAAAATCCGTCTGCATAGGAAAATTCAATTGAAAGAAAATAATAAAAAAAACCTCTTTATTTGCATCGCTTGGGTTTGAGGTTAACCTCTTTTTCTGCTTCTGCTTACCATGATCGCCCTCCCCTTTTCAATAAATTTAATCCCCCTCCCCCCCCCCTCTTGCCAACCCATGCGCACCTGTTATCGAGCGACAAAAATGCCAATAACATCCGATAACTGCGTCACGTTTCGATGCCATTGTGCTGTGTGGATTTTTTTCTCCCTCCCAATGCTGACTCTTTGTTTTGATTTTTTGGTCTAAAGTTCTTTTATTTTTCAGTTTCATTATTTTCACCGTTTCCATTGCCAATGGTTTTGTTCCTTCAATTTTGGCTGCCTTCGGCTATCTGCAGTGGTTCACGAATTGGCTGGGATTACAGTGGAGACTGCTGTATCAACGAGGATCATTGGTCATTTATGATCTCGGTGAAATAGTCGAGAATGTTCTCGGGACAGTCTTGGAACGAGTGTCTGCAGGCTTCGGGGGTCTTCCGGCCTTGGAATTCGGCTGCGTGATACTCTTGGTCTTCTAGATTTCCGTATGGTTCTGGGGTGCATGACGGTCTGGAAAATAGAGCGGAAAAAGAGGAAATCGAATTGTATTTTTGAGTGTAAATTTTGTGGATCAATGGATGAATGAAAATATATCGAAAACCTGTGTGAACCCCATAAGACCTTCGTATCACCTTCATATGACCTTCAGAAGATTTCCCCAAGACCTTCATCTGACCTTCACTCAACCTTCATCTGACCTCCATATGATCTCCGCATAATCTCCGTCAGACCCTACATGAACCCCGTAAGACCTCCATGAAACCCTCATATGACCTTCACTCGCCCTTCACCTGACTTTATATAACCTCCATAAGACCTTGATGACCTTCACATAACCTTCATGACCTTCATAAGATTTCCCCAAAACCTTTATCTGACCTTCACTCAACCTTCACCTGATCTTCATATGACCTTCACATAATCTGCATCTGACCTCCATAAGACCTTCATATAGCCTTCATCTGAACATATATTAATTTCAAAAGACTTCCATATTATGAGACCCTCCATGGGGTCTCATAAAACCTTCATATGACCTTCATAAGACCATATGTCCCCCACATGATATACAAATAAAATTTCTTATATAATATATTTAATTTTACTTTCATTCGCAAGAATTGAACAATTCCATGCCAGCCCGTAATTATTAATCATCTGTTCCGACTTGCCAAGATAACCTAAAGTAATGAGTACGTTACGTGAGGAGAACGTGAATGAGCTCCGGTGAAATTCCATGGTATTTTGAAAATGGCACAGCAGCTGCCTCGCAAATCACCCTTAAGAGGCAGTTTCTCCCTGAACCAAGAGCATCCAGACTAGACTCGATCATTTGGTATATATCCCATCGTGAAATGGATCCCAAGGATGAGCCTAAAGGTTACCGAAAGAACAGTCGGAATTAATGAATAACAATGAAGTCTTGTGATATATATATTTTTCATCGCTGGAGTGACACAATAGGGGGGAAGGGAAAAAAAAGAGGGGAGAGGAAAGAGACATTCAGGACGGATACAATTTAATCAAAATGAGAGTGGGCATTGGTGTACGGAGAAAATCCACAGCTGTCCAAGATTTTTCTTTTCCATTCTTTTTACTGGACTGCTGTAACGAGATATGCCTCAAGGTTGATAGAAAAACGATCCATTAATGTGCAAAATACCGTGGACTCTCGGCTTTATTCAGATTGGTTCCATTTCTTCAGAGAGGGGATTTAGATTTATTTGATACTTTTGTTTCTGAAGGTATGTGCCAGTCGGGGGATTTATCTTTTTTTTCTAGGATTTATTATCTCGATTTTGAGTCCAAATTTTTAGGCCTAGGAAGGGCTATTGCTAATCTTAGATTGCTAATCCATAGAATTAGGATTTTAGGAGTGAGGATTTACATCCCTAATCCTAGATTTTTAGGATTTGTAGGATTTGAAATTTCTATTTTGAGTTGTAATTTTCTGTACTAGAAATTCCTATTCCTAAATGTGCCCTCTCGCTTCAAATTTTCCGATGAAAATGGGGGAGTCACGCGTGAAAAAATCGCATTCTTCAGGAATTCATCGACTACCGCATCCACGTCAAATCGAATTACTGAAATGTTTCCACAAACCTTGCTGATCGAATTCTCCAGCGATTTCTTCCTGACGAAAGCCGTCCATCGATCTCTCATACCGCACGTAGGGCTCTGTCAGGTAAGACGCGTTGTATGGAAGGGCGTAATTGAATTTCATAACATATCCGATTATGGTGCTGACATCTACGTCCATTGGCAGACCAAGACCAGCGATTATCTGGATTTTTAAAAAGAAAGCAGCAATAGAAATCAATCCCGGCACTCAACGATCACCTCATGCCTGCAGAATGTCGATAAATTCCCGGGAATTGACAAGCGATCAAACCGCTTTTTTCAACTACGTCAGTCTAAGATTCATCCGGTCGATGGATGCGGCTCAACAATACTCACATTTGAGAGGAAGAAATGGTTTAATTCTATCGATCCATTAGCCAACAATTGAAGAAAAACTTGAAATGGAAAAAAATTGAAATTGAAAAATTGAAAAAATTGAATTTTCAGATTTTTTTTATCACAATCGGTCGATATATCACAAAAAAATTTCATAAAAATTTAAATTTGAAGCCCGAAAATACGAACAATTCTGAAGCACCAGAGGAAAAATCCTGTGTCGCCGCAATAAATCCTCTAGCTTCTCTCAAATTTAATGAACCGATCCCTTCAATATCCTTAAATCAAAAAATTTCTCTTCCGCGCTCACACAACCCCTCGCACCATAAATAAAAAATAGATCGAATATGAATGAATCACCTGAACTTTTGTCGCCGCAAAACTACTCGGCGTTGGAAATACCAAATATCGTTTTTCCCTGTCCCCTTCAGCTATTGTCGTCGAGTCAAGGACAACCAGAGATATGACAACATCAACGAAAATAACATGGGGTGGGATAAAAAATCTCATTCTCTCCGAAATTCTCGAAATGTTGATAAGATAAGATCACCGGAAGCCCTCTGACGCGCGCTCTTCGGCAACAAATGAATGGGTCACTCGAGGGAGACCAGTGGTAAACCGACTAATGACTCGTTGCACTCCCTGGACGTACTAATTAGTAGTGACGAGTGTTAGAGAGGCAATAGAGTGGCCAATGGAGAGAGCAAACGTAGTTCACTTGGGAAATTTTCGTATCCCATCGCCATCTGTTTTGGGGATGCATCAAGGAAATGTGAGAATGGCGCTGTCACGGGGGCATGATTACACTGTTTCTCTTTTAACGATGAACCGGCAAAATAAAAAAAATACAGCCAAATTTATGGATTTTTTCAAGGACATTGTTTGATGTATTCCGGAGCCCTGTGCGGAGTTTCAGATTGCTGCGGAGAATGGTTCAAATGAAATAAATTATTTCAAAAACGTCAGTTAACCCGCATTTTTATGGCGAATGTAGAAAAATCCGCATCATGAACGTAAAAATGCAGCCAACGTCACGAAACTTCGTACACATGCGATAAATACACCTTCTGCAAGAAAAATTATATCGGTTCAGAACATTTTTTAGCCGGAATTAACAAGAAATCTCTAAAAATCAGAATTTCTGCGCACGCAGCTGTGAACTGCGACGACGCAGCACCTGCCGATGGGGTGGGGATAAACGCGGTAAATTCAAACGGGTGTAAAAAAGAGTTGTGCTATTATTTTTCTCATCAATAGGAAATTATAACGACGTGTGTGATGAATTTATCGGATAAACGAGACGCGAAAATGTGATAGTTTCAGTCGCCAGATGCAAAAAAAAATTCGCAGAAAAATCTGGAGAATTTGTCAATGCGAAATATTTCTCTCCAAAGTTCGAATTTTTCCGGTCAACGCCTTCTGCAACAGCCGCTGCACCCAGCATGCGACCTCATCCCGTATGCATCGATTTAGATCGTTGGTATAAAAGATTCGGGAAATTGGCATGACAAGTTTAACAAGAAATTCAACAGAAAGGTGAATGGGGGGTGCCCCTGGAGAGCAGAAAACATGCGATGAAAGTTTGATTCTTGAAACTCTCGTCCCATCCCTCAGCTACATTTGGATCGATGTCTCTTTGTTCATATTGTGTCAGTTGTTAGCGATCTTCGTATTCAGCTGTGTAGAATATTCGTTTTCGTTTTTTTCGGGGCTGGTGTGTACTTTTATTTAATACTTTTCAGGATTACGAATTCGTATCGCCAATCCTACATTATGAAGCCTAGAGATTTATCTTTTTTAGGAGTTAGAATTAGAATTTTGAGTTCATTTGTTAGGGCTAGCTATTTCTAATCCTAGATTCGAAACCCTAGGAATTTATCGTTTTAATCCCAGTTTTTCAGGATTAGGAATTTATATTACTTATCCTATCTATGTAGGATTCGGAGTTTGTATTCCTAATCCTAATTATTTGGAATTAACAATTTACGATTGAAGATTTATATTCCTTATCCCATTTTTTAGGATTAGGAATTTAGACTCCTAATCCTAGATTTTAAGGATTTTGGATTTATACTTTCACCTCTCCTCCTTTCAATTCTTTCAGACGAGGAGTTTGAATTCCTAATCATAAATTTCCGCACCAAGAATTCAGAAAAATAGACTGAAGCAGTGAAAACAAATCAATTTATTCCCCAGATATATTCCTCCAGTGGTACACACCCATACAATTGGCAAGCTTCATACTTCCCCCCAACAACTCGAAAATCATAAACTTGTGAAATAGTCCAGAGGACTCTTGACACACTCCGAGAACGCCCTGCTGCAAGCCCCCCGATACCCCCTTCCCATCAGCTCTGCCCTGTGATACTCATGATCCTCGTGAACCTCGAGCTCCTCTGAAGTACTCGACGGTGTCAGTAGGACGTGGAGAAGCTCACCCAGGAGTCCGTGGGATCTCCGGAAGGGGCTCTCGGCAGCCTCGCAAATCGCTCGGAGCAAGCACACTCTTCCCGAGCCAAATGTTTCCATTGCAGTCGCTAACAATCGGTAGAGACTCCATCTCGATACGGGTTTTTCATCCTTGAAGACATCTCTCTGATATCGAATGTACGGTTCAGTGAAAATGGAGCCGTTATAGGGAAAATTGTAGTTGCATTTCAGGACGTACCCGAGAATTAGGGCTATGTCTCCCTCCATGGGGAGACCTAATCCGAAAAGTACCTGAAGGAAAACAATAATTTACAATTTTATGGACGGAAGTTTTTTTTTAACATTTTTTTTTCGCATTGAACGATTCAGGAAAGAATGAATTTTTGAAGATCTAGGAAACTTGTCCAACCATCTAATGATTTACATTAGCGCTCAGAGGATGCTCTGTACTAAGTAATTAGCACCAACATGAGAAATTACAACATACCTGTAGTTTAGTTTCGCTGCCGAGTGGATTGGGATAAACCAAATACCGTTTTTTCCGGAGTAGACTCTTGATGTCGAAGTGTTTGTTGTCCCTGAGCGTTTCTCTGGTGCTCTCGAACAAGGAGAGAAACCCCAAGATATGACAGCTGAGAATAGCGAAATTCACCATGCTTGGGATATTACTGATAGGGGTCACTGAACTAATTTCAAGGGACAGAATAATATTGTCACGGTGCGGGAGGAAAGTTATGACAGCAGCGTTTTCGTATGCTCACTACTTAACGCTGCGAATGGTTAACCGTTAAACACCGGACGATGAATTTCAGAATGAGAATAACAGGACAGTTGCGGGAATATGGAGCAACGAGTGGCAAGGAGAATTTTCGCGTTGTGAGTATTGACGAGATATTATTTTTTATAATCCTAATCCTTGAGGTCTGAAACTCGCAATTTTTCTTCTCAATCCTAATTTTACAAGACCAGGAGTTCATATTTCTTACCTTTTTTAGGATTGAGGGTTTGTGTTTCAATCCTAGTCATTCAGGATTAGGAATTTTAAATTGAGGATCTATATTCCTTATTCAATTTTTTAGGATTAGGAGTTTATGTTTTGAATTATTTAGGATTGGAAATTTATATTCCTTCTCTCTTTTTAGGATTGGCAGTTTGTTTCCCTAATCCTAGTGATTTAGAATTAATAATTTAGGATTGAGCATTCATGGTTTTCATATTATTTTTTAGGATTAGGAGCTTACGTTGTTAATCCTTGGTATCTAGGCTTAAGAAGTTACATGTCTCATCCCTCTTTTTTAGGATTGGGAATTTGTATTCTCCAGCCTACTTTTTTTAGGATTGAGAGTATTCCTTCTTAATCTCAATTATTTACTATCAGGAATTTATATTCCTAATCCTAAATAATTAGGATTAGGATTTGGGATACGAATTTCTATTCCTAATCTTAAATCTTTGAAATCTGCAGTTTCAATTTATCATCTTAATATTTCGCAAAAATACATTATCAGAAAATATCAACATATTTTTATACCTCTGCAAATACTCCTCTGGAAAAGCGGGAGAATATGTTTGTTAATGCTCTAGTCTTAATTCGAATAGTTTGGAAATGTGATTCCCGGTGTCCGCACGATTAAGCAGAGCGTGCCGTGACCCCACATAGAGAGAACGAATCCTATTTCTCCCAGTGTGCCGGGGGTCTTTTCGGGAATTCGTGGCGTAAGTAGATAAGCCGGTGATGGTCAGACCTCGGCGTTGAGCAACGCCAACAACCGCAGACCTTTTACAAGTTGAATTCGACCGCCTTTAACGCCATTCATATAACTTTTCATTGCACTCGACTCATGATCCGTGTTTCAACGGTAATGCTGTTGTTCATTCCAATTGTCCAATTAGATAAATCAATTGAAACGTCGAGATGTCTACGGGGATCTAGTCAGCGATATATTATTCTGTGAATTGTCGAGTTGTATTTTGCAGAATGATTTTCTGTGCTTTCACGGGTTAATTAGTAGTGATTTTCGCAATCATTTCAGGACTCAATCTTTTCAGGATTAGGAATTCTCATCGTTAATGCTAGATTTTAAAGATTAAAGATTCAGCATTTTTCACGGTTTTGGAATTTGGATTTTGGAGTCCAATTTTGCAGACTTGGAAATCCTATTCCTAATCCTAGATTTCAAAAACAAGGAATTAGTATTCCTAATTCTAAATTTCAAAAACTAGGAATTTTTCTTCTCAATCCTAGTTTTTCAGGATTGAGAATTTATATGTCTTGACCTAGCTTTTTAGGATTGAGAGTTTGCATTCCTAATCCTAGATATTTAGGATTGGGGATTTATATTCCCTAGTCTAACTTTTTACGATTGGGACTTTGCCCTCCTTATCCGAATAATTCGGAATTAGGAATTTAAGATTGAGGATTTATATTCCTACATTCCTAGAATTATCCAGCTGTATTTTCCAGAGTGATTTTCAGTATTTTCATGGGGTCATCGCAGTCCTCCTACGAGAGTAAAAATTCTGAGATGGCAAAAATACTTCATCGACCGATACGCGCCGTCTCTTTTCCTGAAGGAAGTACAATGGGCGTGAGTATCAATTGTAATTCAGTTATTCATTGATTCACCAATTCTTCGATCTTTTGATTAATATATTAATTTCCACAGTAAAAAAATGATGAATTAAACGTGGAGAAAACTTTTTTCCCTCGACCCCATATTTTTTGGAGTCATTCCAAAAATATCCCAGACTTGATAATCAAGAATATTTATATTCTCCTCTTCGTGTGAATTTCCAATCCCTGACAGTTCCATTATTGACTAACGGATCTTATAAAAACAAAAACTGAATCAAACATTGCACTTCTGTTGCAGCTCTTTTTCGCACTGGCAGTTCCACTTCCCGATCCAGACAAGTCTATTTCACTCTCATATTTTTTCGAAGCTACGTACAACCTCCCCAATTCTACGATTCTTGAGCCATGGACCGAGAGTAAACGTAAAAAACGGGGAATCGATAGAGCGCGAATTTACGGAACACTTGCAAATAAATTCGAAAGGTAGTAATGATTTCTCTTCTTATCCGAGTGAAAAAAAATTCTGTATTAGGTATCTTCTTCAATTTAACCCTCCACTACTACTCCTCAACACCGAGTTTATTTTCTTGGGAATGGGTGGGATCTCGCAAAGGATTTCACTGCATTTGTTTATGTTTCACGCTGGGAAAATTGATTACGCACACATTTGCTTTAGTTTCCTTTCCACGTCTGGAGTGATATAGCCTGGGGAATCTGGCGATGTCAGTCGGCTGTGATAACTCGCTGGATCAAACGAGAATTTTTATTTCTTCGTGTTGACGTACTGACGGAAAATATCGTAGAATCGAGAATATCTTAGTTCTTGAATGCAAATAGAAATTATCTTGAAGTATGAATTTCAAGATTAGTTATTTTTCTATGCACTAATGTTTTAGGATTAGGAATTTTAATTCCTTGTGCACATTATCAGGATTTAGGATTGAATTCTAGGCAAAATTTTGAGGATTAGGATTCCGTGTGCCCAAATCCTAGATTTTGGAATCTAGGAATTTTTGTCATGTTTCTAGGATCAGGAATAAAAAACAGAAATTAATATTCTTTCGGATTGAGAGTTAACAGTCGTAATCCTAGTAAGTCAGGATTAGGAATTCCTCATTCTAATCATTTTTTTACATTCCTAATCCTAACTTTTGCGATATTAGACTCAGAAATAGAATCGGCTTAGTTATTTTATATCACCCTGCGAGTGAAGATTCCTCGCCGAAATTTTCAGGATTAGTGATTTGTACTCCTAATCCTAGACTTACTGTAAATACTGTAAATATTAATTTCCTATTCCAATCTTCGAGGATTAAAAATTCTCATTCCAAATCCCAATTCTCCAATCCTAAATTCCAAGGATTAGGAGTTTGGATTGTGGGTCATTATCTCCATACATTTTTTAATCTCGACCTTTCAACATTAGGCAGCCCAGTATTTAGGATTAGGAGTACGAGTGACTGCAAAACAGACAAATTTGTCTGCCACAACAAAAACCTCGATCACTTGAAGAATAACTCCCACCTAAAAAAAGCTATTTCCTCCCCTGTCCTCACACATTGCCCCGCCGGTTTTATTCCAGCCTAGGATATAGTGGAAGGGGCTGCCTCCTGCGATCGATCTGCGAAACTTCGGAATTCAATTTGGAAGATAATGGAGTCCTCGGTGATATGATAAATGTCATCCTCACGTAAGTAATTAAACCCCCAACCCTTGAGACGGATTTCTCACTGGCAAATAAACATGAGCCGGAATATTGGGGAAATGGGTACAATGCCACCACTATTGTATGCAAATCACCATACATGGTATTCCCCAATCTGTAACCCCCATCCCCATTCATTATCAGTATTCCTGACGACGTGGCCTACGTTCCAGGCCGTCGACTTCTCAACCGGAGGATCTACCGCAGGACATTGTCGAGGCCGAAACGATAGGACGCAGTGGTACCTGTTCGAAATATCATTCCCTCTGTCCCTTGGGGCTATTCGACTTGATTGGAATCCTCGTGTAAAATTCAGAAGCAAATGGGCGTGAGACACACAACAGATACCCAGCATCTTCCATGTGAATCGTCAGCTACATGTCATTCAATTCATTTTCACCGGTGAAAGGATTTATCTGGAATAAAAATCCTGCCAACAACTAAATGACTAAATTTTCAAATTCAATGCAGCTCCATTTTATCACGCATAAAATCCAATCAACGAAGAGTCCTTTCATCTACCGGGTGATTCTCTGACAAACAATTCAGTGTAACATTCACATGGGCTAATCAATATAAACAGCCTTCATTGTTTGCATCGCACATGTGACTTCTGTTTTTATGTTAAAAATAACCAAGTGGACAATTGAATTTTATTTATAAACAAGTGTCGTTTTTTTAAATTCTTATTTCACTACTCTCTTCTTCTATTTTTCCATCTCATAGTACTAACATCATTTGAAATTTGACAATTAACCGTTTATTTGCCATCTGACATTTGAAATTCATACTCCAGCGAATTCCACAGTCCTCCCACCTCTGCGAAAATCCCCTCCAGGAGGAAAGTCTCCCTGGAAACACTTTTCTTTGAAAACAAATCCCCCGTGACGTTAAGAAGTTGGTCTCGTCCCGGCCGGTTTTGCCGAAACCCAACTCTGGAAATTGCCAGAGTAAATCAAAGTCTTTTTTCTACCCTCTCGTGCTCCATCCTCTTGAGCCAACTGGCGGGGCGGGGGGGTGAGGTAAGCATGAGGAAACGTCCAAACAATACACTACAGGGTGTGCGGGAAGAACCTTGAATTATTCGTAGACTGCCTCAAGTACGTGATATCCTAAAGTGTAATTTCAGCGTTTGGCCACAGGCAAGACTGTGGCACCACTGTCGTACACAGGCATGACGACTAAACCAACATGACGCCATGTTGGAGGCTGTCACGTGTAATCCAACAATATTGCAGGGAGTTTGGCGGGGAGGGAGAGAAAGGGATGAGGTCAGTCACTCCTCAGTTGAAGTTATGTACTCATAAATTCCAACGGGACAGAGGGAGTAAGTTGTGCCACAATCATCCGCTTGCCTCTCAGCCAGCGTGTACTCCACTGGTAAGCCCTCGTCAGCCGATGAGGATGGCCTGTAAAATAGTCAAGTGTTTGACTTTACACTTTGAGATGTTGTATATCAGCGTATACGATCTATTGCTGTGGAATTCCTAATTCCTGATTCTTCAGGATTAGGATACTATTCCTTAGGATTAGGAACTGCATTTGCCATCGCAATTTCTCAGGATTAGCTCTTGAAATTCGTAAAATCAGATAGGTTTCAGAACGATTATGACAATGTACTCGCAACTTACGTCAATAAAATCTTCAGAAGATCACCGATCAGTCCATTATGTCCCAAAATGTTCCACTGCGCTGTCTCGCAGATAAAACGAAGTAGGCATGTACTTCCTGGCAAACCGAAACTGGAAGTTAAAACGTGAGAGGACAATCAATCAATCGTGGATGATGTACCCGAACGACGAGGGTAACAGAAACAAGACAAATGGGAATACCCAGGACACGAGAAAAGAGAACGGATGTGTGTCTTCGTATTTATCAGTACCAGAAGATACTTATCCGCCCCTCATTTCCTATATTCGTTGCATGCTCACTGTCGCCGTCTCATACGCCACATCGAGTCATAGGGGGAGTGACGAATGATGGAGAAATTGGATTAGGGGTTTTTCTTCCTGATGTCTTTACGCTCTATCTCACTCTCTCGTGGTATCGTAGTTCACTTCAACTTGTCTTTGACCATTTCGAATGAAGTGCACTTGGGCCGATGAAAGACAAGGCGCGGAGGTATGAGTGCCGGAGAAATTGCCTCATTATTACGGTTTCATCATATTATAGACCTTCTGAAGTTTTGGTTGGAAAATGTCGAGGTAATTTCATCGAGACCCAGGTAATTTTCAATCATTAGTGACAGTCATTTTAAGAAGGTTAAAAAGCGTTGATTTATTTTGAAATTGCTAATTCTGATTTTTTTGAGTGAGTAGCTTAAATTCGTTATACTGATTGTAATATTTTTGGTTTGAGAGTCTGAATTCCGAAATTAAATTTTCAGGATTCAAAATTTTTCATCCTAATCCTAGTTTTTAAAAAAGGAGATGTCGGATTTTCAGTCCTAGCGTTCAGGATTGGGAGATTGAAATCCTAATTCAGATTTCCAGTATTAGGAATTGAAATTCCCAATCCTGATTCTCCAATCTCATTTTTGACACATTAGGAAATTAAAATCCTAACCCATTATTTCAGGATTAGGAATTTACAGTCCTCGTTTCAAAAATTAGGAATTCGAATTCCTAATCCTTATTTTCGAGTATCAACTCCTTCAATCACGAATTGTGATGTCTTTTAGTATTCTTTATTATTATCTTCAAACTTCAGATATCACCATCCAATATTGAAAATTCATGAAAAAAGATTCTCCACAAAGTTCAAATAATTTGTCAAAGTCATGTTGAAAGTTGAGCTTTTAATCTCCGGATTGGCTCAACGTTTTCCCGCCTTAAATGGCCATAATTCGGTAATTCCTTTATCCCACTTTCCAACCTCCCTCCATTCCTCTACTTACCCACTCCTTTGTACTTCCGTAGTAGGTGCTCCAGCATCATTTCGATCGCCCGGTAATCCCCGGAACCACCAACGAGGGAAAAGGACCCCTCCAGGCTTGAATAAGATTACAGCTAACCAGTTACCTACTATATCCTCAATCTTTGTTTTCCCTCTACTCATAAAATTAATTTTCATGGAGAAATACCTCCTCTCTACGCACTCCCTCTCGCCACCCGCGGGAATATTTTCTGAAATATTCCCGCGTGATTAATCGGAGCGTTTAGGAAATTTACATAACCCGAGAAATGGGACACATGAAAAATATCCGGGAATATTTTTTTATTGTTTTTTTTAATTAAAGGATGATAAAGCCTGTGGAAAAATTGAGATTGAAGATCAGAATTAGGAATTCGAATTCCTAATGCTTAAAATTAGGATTGGAAATCCTAATTCTTAAATTAAACAAAAGCGGCCAGAAATATGAATTCGTAATCCTGAAAATTTGAACTAGAAATTGAAATTCCCAATCGAGAAAATTTGATTTTTGAAGATCAGGATTTAAAATCGAATTCCTAATCCTGGGGGTCCCACGGTACCCACTATGAGATCAATGGGACAAGTTTTTTTTTTAGTTTTTTCGACTTCCCATCCTAATCTAAAAATTAAGGAATTCAAATTCCTAGCCCATATTTTAAATGTAAAATGTTGAATATCAAATATTTTTCAGATCGCCATACATCATCATATAACATTCAAATTCTCCTGCAGACTCACATGCGAAATATATTACTAGACCAATTTTTTTCATAACACTGAAGGAAATGACTGATCGCTGGGCTTGCGATTTTTCTTTGTTTTCAAGTAACGAATATAGGATTTCTTACGGCACGATGACTTCCTTTTACCCCCCCCCCCCCC
>NW_021680376.1:701045-745966 GCF_001412515.2 Diachasma alloeum
TTTCCCCCCCCCCCCCCCCGGGTCTACAGTAGAATGTTCCTAGATGCCTATCGGCCCGAAACCGCATCAATCTCCTCAGAGTTTCTCCTTTGCCAGTTTCGCGAGAGAGATTCATTGAACCGCAGTCACATCGATCCTTGCCTTATCGTGTTCAGTTTCCTTCGTTCCACTTATATATACCAAAAGCATTGAGAGGACTCTATCCCCTCCTCTAATCCCTAATCCCATCGTACTCTACTCGTGAGGTTTTTTTCACCCTTTCACCTCATTTTTTTTTCCAGGTTGAAATGCCGCCCCGGAAAGTTGCATCGGGGGGGATTGTACCCGGAGGCGGCGTGTAATCCACGGATGGTTATCGATGTCGAGTTACAATTGTGGAAATCGTTAATATTATCTAATCCGGCGCGATTGTAGACGAGATTTAGAAGTGGCAGGAATTCCTAATCCTAATCCTAGCCTTTTAGGATTCGAAATTTCGATTTATGGTCGACACGTTTTTTTTTTAAGTTGGGAATTTCAATTCCTAATCTGATTCTTCAGCATTTGGATTCCTAATCCTCGGTCTTTAGGATTCAGATGGCAAATGTCTAATTCTTTTTTCTTAGAATTAAGAATCTGTACGTCCAATCCTAATTTTTCTAGGATTAGGATTTTGGATACCTCATTCAATTTTTCGGGATTCTCAGGATTTTAGATATTTTTTTTAGAATTTGGAATTTCAATTCTTAATCTGATTGTTCACGATTTGAATTCCTAATCCTTGGTCTTTAGGATCAAAAAGTCGAAGCTCTAGTTCTTCTCTCTTAGAATTATAAATCGGTTCGTCTAATCCTAGTGATGGAGGATTAGGAGTTTGGATGCCTGATTCAATTTTGCAGGATTAGCCATTTGACGTTTCAATTCTGCCATTTCAAATAAGGAATATGAATTCGCAATCCTGAACACAAGTTAACAAAATGTTTATTCCTCATCGCAACGTTTTCACATTAAGAGCTTTAACTCCTAGAATTTCTTCCTGAACTTCCTCCCACTTATTTCCTCAGTTCCCTCGATTTCCATTTTTTTCCGCAATTCTTCCTCGTCACGATATACATAAATTTGAATAAGAAAAGAATACAAACTCTTGGAATTTCGACTCCAACATGTTGTAAACAGTTCGACGATCCACATCTACTCCATTTTTATGCACATCACGTATTCCTCGCGATTCTTTATCCTCGGTTGACTTGACAAGGCCGTAATTCGCTTCGAAGAAGAAAGCAACGGACATTGCTTTCGTAGACACAGGATCATCAAGTGGAACAGCGAGGGCAAAAAATATCTGTGAAGTAATGAAAGATATAATGCTCAGTCAATTACAGGTCAGACATGACAGCTGGAGCATATGGATGTATAACTCTAGTGCAACTGAAGTTGCCATCGGATATCGGTGTTGTTAATGAATGTATATACCAATAGAGGATATTGAGGGCGCTGAGGAAAATACAGAGGGGGCTGCCGCGCCCACAGGGGGTAGTTAACCCCTTACTTGTTGCTTACCCCAATGTTAATGAGGAACAGGGGCTGAAGAGCGATGCGATAAAGGAAAAAGCGTAGGCTGGGGAGAAATAAATAACAATGAAAACGTTTACGGGGTCTCAATGAGAGTGAACGATGTTCAGAATATTCTCTTATATTTATTCATCAAATTCTCTTCACGACTTGACCGCATCCATCGTTCGAGAATATGTCTGACCATTGCGTTTTTTTATTCCTTAAAAAATGCTCCGCTGTCGATTGAAATATTTTGGATACAAGAAAATTCAGGATTAGGAATTCGGTTTTTTAATTTTGATTTTTTCGAATGAGAAATTTGAATTCTCCAAATTTTAAGGATTTGGGGTCCTAATCCTAGTTCTTCATTAGCCATTTCAATCCTAACTTGTGTATTCTAGGATGTGGCTTGAATTTTCAGCATAAATGGTCAGCATCAGGAGTTCCTGTTTTTCACATCATGGACAATTTTTTTTCCTAATCCTAGTTTTTTCCTGAAGGATTAAGAATTCAATTTTCCAATTCTCTTTCAAATGAGAAATTTGATTGCTTGATGCAAATTGTTATGATTTTCAGACATCGGCTTCCTAATCCTAATCCGGGATTGAAAATATGAATTCCAGGATTAGGAATTTCAATCCTAATTGCTTCAAATTCCTAATGCCATTGTTCACGATTTTAACAATGAGAATTTATATCATTTTATTCTTAGGATCAGCAATTTGCCTGCTCAGTTCAAATAGTCAGGATTAGGAATTCATAATCCTAATCCTTCAATCAAATCAGCGCGACATCAGATTTATCTACAAATGTTTATAACTTAAAAACTACAGCTCGTAGAGATGTGAGTCAAAAACCAATCAATTCGCTACACAATTCCCCCCATTTTATCGACAGTATTCCAGATATTTCGATTAATAACGCACCCACCCACTAATTGAAAATTCCTGAAACAACCCCAACTGCCATATTGACACATAAAATATACAAACACCCATTTCGCTGTCATCCGGATACTTCAATTCCCTCAACTGACGATGGAGTGCGCCCGGCATGTGATTTTCCAATCCGTCACATGACCTCACCGCAACCAAAATGAAACCAAATATTTTCCATCTGAAATAAAAAAAAAATAAAAAAAAACTGTTATAGAAACGCGCTCTTTTCGAACTAAACCGCCAATCTGATATTTCAATTTCTCGCTCCATTCCTCCCTCTCGGTTTATGCTTCCCTTTCGGATTGTTTCTGCTGCCCGATAGAGATGGAGAGAGAGGCACTTACGGAATAGGGCGAACGATTGTAACCAGACGAGCCTAGCGTGCACACGCGAGAGCCCGGAAAGAGATTGCCAGGTTGGTTTCTCATTTTCTGTAGGTCGTTTTGCCGAATGGGATATCTCAACTGTTCATACCGACATTTGATTTAAACAAACCGTCTGGGCCACGCCGAGGTTTTTATTCCCACTGTTCCCGTTAACCCTTCATGTACCACGATTCGGAATTACTGGTTTCTGGGTTATTCTTTTAATATTCGTGACATTTGTATTTTTGTCACATTCTCTCGTTTGTAATTAAAACTTCAATGCCAGAATTTGTTGAATTTGCGTCATAATTATGTTGTATTTGATGGCAATTTTGATGAGATGATTAATTTATTGAATAGCGCATGTTTTGAAATTGATCATTTCATTATTTAACTCGTTATGAATTGAGGAAATCAATGCATTGATATGTAGTGGACATTTAGAATTGTTCGGAATTCCTAATCCTAGTCTTTTAGGATTAAGAATTTTAATTCATGATAAAAACCTCTTTTTTGAATGAGACAGTTTGTTTTTTATTTGCGATTCTGTTACGTTAGGAATTTCAATTCCTAATCTCATTTTTCAGGATTTTCAGGATTCGGATTTTTCATGACTAATCCTAGTTTTTATAGGATTAGGATTTTTTTTATCCATAGAGTTAGGAATTGGAATTCTTAGATCAAGTTTTCAGGATTAGGAAACTGTGTTTTTAATCCTAGTTTTCTTAGGATTCGGAATATTGATTCCTAATCCTAATTTATCAGGGGAAGAATGTGATTGTATATGTCAGTTCGTTTCTGATTAAGAATCATAATTATTTCAGTACTCAGTTCACGACGAATTCCCAAAATCGATTAATTAAACAATTTTCAATTCAAGAAATTTCCACTCATACCGAGCAAAAAAATAATTTTCTCTTTCTTTTAATTCGAAAAATTATTAAATACCTGCATGAGTTCACAAATTAATAAATAACTGCATAACCCACTGAATTACTGAATTCTCAAATTACCGTCCCCGTCACAACTATAATAATCATAAAACGAATTACTCACCTCAGAAATAATATTCCCCGCCGAAAAAAGCCTCTTGACACATTCATAATTTGCATAAAAAATTCAGCCACCATTAGATGTAAACCACTCCTCTTTTTTTTCCATTCACACGAATATACTTTTCTTTACCCAACGTACTATTTTCCCCAAGGGATATCAGGAAAGGTGTAGCGCGAGTGTTAAAAAACGAAGCCCATGAAAAACCGTGTGCATACAAACGGGACTGGGTTGCACACCTCCACCTATATCCCCCACCGACCTCTTTCTCTCGCTCTCTCTCTCTCTCTTTTTAAACCGGATAACTGGAAAGGAAATTGCACATAAAACTAACTTCTTATCACACGCCCAGAGTCAAGAACGTGCAACGCCCCCTACCCCCGACTACAACTCGACGTTTTTACCAACAGTTTTCCACCCTTTTTACCCTTCTTTTTTTGTCTACAATGTTTTTCCAACACCTTTAAACTGAGATAAAAATTCGATTAATACTCACATACTATTGGAAGTGATTCTCATGCTGCCAACCAAAGTGGAGCTGGTGCTGCACTTGACAGCCGGCCGTCCTTGGCTGATGCACCGCGAGGGATAAACGATGAGAGCGAGAGAATAAAAAGAACGGGCTAAGGTGGAATGAAGGTAAGGAAAATAAATAGAAGAAATTAAGATCAGAGTGTCAGGGGGAAGAACGTGAGCGGGTGAGATCGAGGGACTATGGCCGACAGGTCGTTGCCACCGTCGGGGCAAAAAGCCGTTATCGTTGGACGGAGTGAGGGGCTCAGTCGTTAATAAAACGTGTCGAGTGATTTTTTTTTCCATTTGGTTTCTTACGGGGAGTAAAGGCTCGTGGGCGTATGTCATCTTGGAGTAATTTGTCGTCTTGGAATGATGAGAATGCATGTTAATCGATAATTCAGGTTTGAATCGGAAGATATGCCTGAATTCAGCTATTAGTATAAATTCACAGATGCATTAGAAGTCATCTGAATGCCTGATTTTAGGCACAGACCCGAATTAAAGACCACGGCACCCGAATTCAGGCATGTGCCTGATTTTGTGCCAGAGCATGAGAGCGTGGGCATCTCTATGCCTGAACCTTAATCTATTCATGCACCTGAATTTGTTTTTGACATAAATTTGTTACTGAACCTCAGTCATTTATGAACCTGAGCTGATTTCCAAATCAAAATTTACGCGTGAAGTTAAATTCACACCTGGACCCGAATGGATGGTGAAACCTGAATTTATGCCTGAAACTGCATGTGTACCCGCACCTGAATTTATTCTTGAACATAAATTTGTGGATGAACGTAACTTTATTTATGAACCTGGGCTGATATCCAAACTTGAATTTATTTTATACACACAAATTTACACCTGAACCTAAATTAATGCTCAAGTCTAAATATATACCTGTCTGTAAATTTTATTCCGAATCTGAATTTACGTGAGAATTTAAATTTATCCCTGAACCTGAGCTAATGTCTAAACCTGAATTTATGCTTGAAACATATGTCGTACCTGAACCAGAATTTATTCTTGAACATAATTGAATTAAATTGACATCGAAACGAGACTCCATACCTGATTTTAAATTCAAGACGGTACCTAATGAAAATTATTTCCTGATAATACATCTCAATTCGATAATTTTAAAATCAATAAAGTTCAACCCTAAAATTCAGCTCAACGCATCAGTTAAACGCCCCTCGATAAAAAAATGATTCACGACCACTTAAAAACACGAGTCACAATTTGTTATAGAATGTATAAAAATAATACTTCCTGCCCCGTGTAAATGAATAAAACTCACAAAGTAACACGAATATTCGTTTTACGACGGCATACACACGTCCAGCTCGCAAAACCCAGCGAGTGCCATGAATTTTACGACTAAAGAACAACTTTTTACCTTCATCATTCAATTCTCAGTTACAACTCGTGAAAATGTGGAGACGGCTGTAACGTTGTCAATGCACATGCCATAACCGCGCAAATATCATCGCATATCTCTAAACAACAGACGTAAAGCTACATATCAAAAATTTCTCTTCTCATTTCCGCGGCCAAAAAAATCGATTCCCTTAAAATCCAAGGCTCACCCCATTCCCCCATTCCACAAGTCAATAAAAACAACTGCATTCAAATATAAAAAAAAATACCATTAATGAACTCCTCCCCCTCCGTCGACCAATGAGCATTGAACACCCGTATTATGAGAGTACCTCAGCATTAATAATTCAGAGGGAAATAAACGGGAGCTACGTCGCTCGCGTTTGAATCGAATTAACGCGCTTTACTGGAGAGTTAACTCACCGCATCCCATCTCTTCCCACTCCTCCGTCTCCCTCACACTATCGTTCAGAAGCTCGCGGCGAAGTGAGAGATGACCGAACAGCGTTGCCATCCACACAACGCATCCTACGATAAATTTTCAGCCCCCGAATCGCTGTCTCTCTCTCTCTCTCTCTCTCTCTCTCTCTCTTCGTTCAATTCGACACGAGGAGAATGCACGGGATTCGATTCCATCGCGTGCCGTTTGCGCGTTGAAATTCCAACGGCCCTCACCACCACCACCACCCCCCTCCCCGCCTCCCTCCGCACCACCTCTCCCACCTTTCAATCGGGTATACATTGGTTGTCGTGTACAGGATTGAATCGCGAAACATTGTAACGGAAATTTCCAATTACTACAGCTGGCGGGATGAGCCGTGAGTTCTATTGCATTATTGGGCTGAGGTGTCCTTTGTTCAAAGGCTTGAATGTGTTCGGTAATTGTGATTGACATGATGAAACGAATGTGATTTTTTTTCGGCGGATGTATTGGCACCAACTGACTCGGGCGTCTGTGGTTGTGTCTGATTGGCTGGAGAATGTACAACTAGCGCCGCGCACCTGAGCGCGTGACGATCGTGGGATTCCCCGGGTTCTGATCGTTATTCGGGGAATCTCGGGGGGGCTTGTCGATTCATCGATTGTTGGATGCGTCTCGGGGGTGTCTTGAGAGAGGTAATCGGCGGGAGAGCTGTATATTAGGGTCATTTTTGGGGGGAAGGGGAGACTGTGAGGGTGAAGCTGACGAAGGTCATTTCGGGGAGGTGACGCTTGGGACTGGAAGGGAATGTATCGGGTGTCGTTATGCGGGACGAGGGGTTTTACAGTTCCTTGTGGGGAGAATTCTCATTCTTGATGATGCAGACGACGTAGATTTTATTTTTTGCTCTCCAAGGGATGCTTTGTAACCGCTCAAATTTGAATTTCCAATTTTTTGAGGTGGGGTGACTAAATGTGGCCTCAAAGTACGAATATGCGATTTTTAGATGGTGACATTTTTTTGTGAGGAATCAATCGAATTTCATGATTTTTTTCATGGGTATAGACTTTAACAAGCTCTAGTCATTTACACCAATTAAATTTGATTTTTTTTCATTTAAATTTTAAATTTAAAAAAAATATATTTTTCGACAAACCGATTTTTCAATGGTCATTAAAAAAATTGTCATCAAAATGGAATTAAAAAACCATTTTTCACCCTGACAACACAATTATCAATGCAATCTTGGAAATCAATAAATATTTACTTTTAGCATAAGAATTCATTTAATGAAAAATCAAAAAAATATGAACAATAATACAGTGAATTACATCAATAAATAAGAAAATGTAAATCAATAAATCGATAAATTAAATAAATTGATAACAAATTCGAATTAAACAAAGACACACACGTGTTAAATTTGCATATGTTAAATCTGTGTTGAAATTGATGTGTTATTTCACCCGTTAACCAAAAAAATTGAATTCGATCTCCCCCCACGATTTTCTCATTGATTCGATCAGAATGACGTGAGACAGCGGCCGTTCCCAAAAAAAATTTGGCACTGATCAAGCCTCATTTGCCAGCCGATTTACTCCCAAGCACCGTGTCAATTTGCATGGAAGAAGCCTCCACCCCTCCCGGCACATGTTCCACCGGTAAAACGCCCCGAGACGTGTTCAACCGGGGATCGGTAAGCACCCCCAGCCTGCCCTCACTTTTAATCGACCATTATCGACAAGTGTCACTCCTTGTGATTCTTCCCGCTTTCTTTATTATCCTCCAAGTGGACTGCCTCGGGTACCCAAAACGGTGTCATCCGGTGTCCTCCTCAGTGTCGCCAATTTCCAATGGCGTAGCAGCGATATTTCACGAAAAAAAAGCCCTGTAACGAACTTTTGTTTTTGAAACTAAAAAGAAGTCTTCGGTGAGAAAAGGTGTCGGGGGTGGGCGGGTGGAGAGGAGCAAAGGAGTTCAATTGGGATCAGGTTGTGCTACAGAACTGCGGGGCTCGTTTAATCGTAGACTGTATTGGCGCTGTGGGGGCTAAAAGGAAAAGAGCCCAGGGTAAATAACGGCAAATCTACGTGACCTGTATGGACACTGCAAAAGCATCCCGATGTGGGCTTTTTTTCCTCGTTTCGTTTTTTATCTCCTGTCTTTGTCCTTTTGTCTATTTCAGCCCACATCTCTCCTTGTATCGTTTCGGAAGAACGCAGCGCGATCAATAGCTAGAAGTGGTGAGGAAAAATTCTATGGTGAGGCGGGAATTTAATAACACCGAATGGAGTTTTTGGGGGGCTAGGGCGTTGTTGGGGAGCTCTATTGAATTCGGGGGAATTGGGATTATGGGGGGGAGGGTTCGTGCTGAGGGAGGAGCGGGAGGTCGGATTTCTGAGGATGATTGAGATGCTCGTGTTGTCTGGTCATTTCTTCGGTGAATGACATCGGGGCGCTGAGCGGGCGGAGAACGATGATTTTTGGTTCCCAATGGGAGCTTTGTTTCTTTTCAATTGTTCGCTAATGAATCCATGGAATTGAACCATTTATTTTTCTCGAATGTACGAGGAAATAATAGAAAAAACCTAGCGAATTCGGTAGAAAATTCGATTGAATTACTGTTGAAATTTCTATTCGTTTCTGATTACAGCGAGAAATTTCGCAGTTTCTCTGCATTTTTTTGTGGAAATTTGCAATATAAAATTTTCTCTTGAAAAATCAATAGAATTCGATCTTTCTTCGTAACTTATTTTATTGAGATATTTTCTATAGAAAATTCTACTGATTTTATTGTTTTTTTCGTGGAACTTTTTTCGTACTCAATTCATTAATTTCTTGATTCACCATTTATCTTCTAGACTCATGAATTAATGTCCCGAGGGATTCATTAATAGCTCGAATGGGAAACGAAAAAAAATCATGTTCTGACATTACGATATATGATATGATGAATTATCATGGCATTTGTCATAAAAGACATAAAATCTAAAAAAGAAAAATTCTATAGTAATGTCATTCCATTCGTAACATTTTTTTTTCACTGCTTTCATCACTCGATCTGAAAATCGTAATATCCTCTCCCTGAGATGGAATGAAATACACTCCCTCATCCTAAAAAAAACTTAATCAAGAAAGGGAAATGTCACACCAATGGTTGATCAGCCAGCCCCTCCCCCCTCCCCACGAAGAACTCCAGATTAATTTTTTTATCGCCCTCCATGAGGGATGCGATACGTATAAATAACCCAATAGCATCTTCCAGGTCGCCGAAAAAATCGTTACAATTGGATCATGAAATTCTATCGTCCCTCATAAAACTCCCAGAAACGACGGGAGGATCATGGAAATACTCACAAACAGAAGACCATCGAGTTTATTTCCTGAAAAATTCGTCTTATCTGCGCTTCCCTTACCACTACAATTTTTTTCCTCAAGGGAGAAAAAAAATAAAATAATGAAAAATGAGAATAAAAAAAAATATTGTGAGGATAATGAGTAAATTAGCCTGAATAGTTAAATGAATTACTTTAAGAAATGTTTGAAATTCGAGGTGGAGGCATCGCCATCTTCGAAGCACCTCCGGGCAGAGGAGGGGGTACCCAAACAAGATGGCGGCGACCACGCCGCCGACCACCTCGCATTTTTGAACATTTTTTAAAATTATTCATCCTCTTCAAGTCATCTTCAACTTGTTTCATCCAGATCCTGGGGAAGGAACAAATTTTTTAAGCCATACTTCAAGTTTTCTCTTCATTTCAGTAGTTTTTTATTTCAATAAATACGTTCATCACGACGTTACTCATTAGATGGAAGATCGAAGGATACTGGACAATAAATCACGACGTTGATTAAATTGTCATGACTTTCAGCTTCTTCAAACTCGATATTCTTACTTATTTTTTAAAAATATTTTTTAAATTGATTTTCTACCTTGACGCAATCAACACCTAGTCAACCTATCACCTGATGGAATAGTGCAAAAGCACATAATTCGCAGAAAAAACATTAATACATAAATCATAAGGACGAGTTCTGCAGTTGACAGCAACTCTACCTCAACTCTCTTTTCGAAAACACAATTGCCCACTCGAAAATTCGTAAATCCGAATTACCATCGACGACGTAAAACGAAACAATCGAAGTATTACGTAACGAATAAAATATGTGCGGGCTCCGTTGAATGGGTGAATTTCCATTTCGGATAATAAAAAAAGAAATGGCTGAATAATGGTCTTTGTGGTATTTGAGCATGAGTAGACACGGCAGGGACCGTCGACGATAGATAAGGAATCAGTAGAATCGTGAACCTCAGACGTTGGATTTTATAGCGCGGATCTGTTTCGAGACGAACGGGTTCGTTCAACCCCGGGCGTTTGTGATGCACCACGTCTTATTAGCTTAATTATAAGCCAAACACGGACGATCTTCTTAATTATCTCGAGGCGTTCCGGGCAACCGCTAACGACTCTTTCGGCTTTGTTCTCAGTTACCTTGTGTCTGATCGGGTATAATGAGGGGGTGAGTACTGAGAGGATCTGGGGGTATAACTAAGACATTGGATTTTTGGGGATTGGGGCTGATGGATTTTAGGGGAAACGGATTAGCATATTCGAGGGAATGTTAAATTTAATTTCAACTTTATTTAGTATTTAATTATTCCATTCATTTTTGTTCAATACTCATTTTGCTTATAAATTTATGGATTTTAATAGTGCATTAAGGAATTAAAATAAATATTATTATTCAACTTGATGAATATTTTTAATTTTGAATGGGAGACATTCGATTTGAAGTCATTTTCATTTTACTTTGTCAACAACTATTTACAATCGCACTTCCATTTTTTTCCCGGGACATAGTATTTTTGAAAAATCCAATTGCGAAAGTTCTTGACACAATTTCACATCAATCCTAGAACTATAATTCTTAAGCTAAAGAAATCTACGCTGAGTAATAACTGAATACCAAGCAACTATTTCGAAGAGCATTAAATTTCAAATCACTCTCGGGAAATTGAAGATTTACTGCTTCGTAGTTTTATTGCTCTGTTAATTGATTCATAAAAAAACTAAAGCCATAGCTTTCATCCCCCCCAGAATTTATAGTGTTTGAAAACAGCAATTTGTTATTTTTTACTTTACAGGTGGATTGAAGTTTGCCCATTTGTGTTATTGATATGTGTGTGCTGTGGGTCAAGGACGAAGAACGCAACTTCTGCTGCAACAAGGCTAATACGTTCCGTTGGATTTCCCCAGGGCTCAGGAATGGGGGTAACAACCCATCAATCATTCTTGATTGACTAATAAGTGACATTATTTTTGTGGTCCGTCTCAGTAGCACTGGGTATTGAATTACGGATCAGGGTTGTCGGGTGTGAAAATAATCGCGAGAAAAATCAATTTTCAAAAATCTGCTTTTCAATTGAAAACAGATATCATCTTTAGAGACATTTGTCATGTTTAGAGGCTCTAGCACGTCATTTCTCCGGCCGCGCTTTCATTTGAGCCCAAAAAAACATTCATATCCGTTCACCCGGCTAAAAAGTTCGATTTTGGCGAAAGTCGACTTCCCCCCTGGAAAAACGGAAAATCTGACCCTTTGAAAATCGGAAAAAAAAAACTTTTTCAGTTTTCACTTTTTCCACATACTTTTGAGAGTTCTGAATAGCCCGTCGCTTAAATAGTTGGAATCAACGTTCACCCGGCTAAAAAATTCGATTTTGGCGAAAATCCACTTCCCCCGGAAAACCCGAAAATCTGACTCTTCGGCTGGGGCCAAAAAAAACGGTTTCTCAGTTTTCAGTTTTTCCACATACTTTTGACAGTTCTGATAAGCCTGGCGCTTAAATAGTTGGAATCAACGTTCACCCGGCTAAAAAATTCGATTTTGGCGAAAGTCGACTTTTCCCCTGGAAAAACGGAAAATCTGAAATGTTATTGCAATAATATTGACGGAATAAATTGTATAAAAAATCTGTTCTATTCATTTTTGTTTTTTTTACAAAATAATATATCTAGCGCATTCTATTGCATTTTCCGTCGTTTCAGATATTTTTCGCTGTTGGAATTCCACTGGACATCCCTGACAAATCCGTCTCTCTGGCGTTTTACTTCGAAGCTAACTACATCCTCCCGAATGATAAAAATTCCACTTATTTTGATTATGAAGAGTATTTCAGGGGACGGGGTTTGAACAGGAGAATGGCGTATGAATTCGTCCAGAATAAATTGGAGAGGTGACTTCATTTTTTGATTTTTCATTCCGAATGCAAGTATTTTAATTGCTAAAATTCAATCTCTCGGAATTTGTGTTTTATTATAACACCAATTTATGTGATAAGCCTTCAGAGAGACTTGGCTTGAAAATAAAATGGATATGAATGCGGATAATTCACGGATTTTTGTGTAATTCTTACAACTAATGACTTCCAGCGCTGGATATCCAGGCAGGAGCTGCTTGCTGCGAGCTGTTTGTGAAGCTTCCAATGGATTTCTGCTGGAAAACGGTCTAGTCGGCGATATTCTTCACATATTTCTCACGTAAGAGTAACTTGTTTACGTCATTAACTGGGCTCTTTCTCAAAATCACACACCCAAAATATTCAATTTAGGTCTGACATATCGAGACCTATTTCTCGAAGAATAATTAGTTTCATGGGGATTCCCCTCCTCAGGGGAACTCAGAGGTTCTAACGGTTTCCCAACACTGAAGCCTCACGATAATTAATTACCCTCCTTTGACAGGAGGAATACTCCACATTCTCTCTCATAATTGAGTTTTCCCAATCAAATGAATTGATCGAAAATCATTTGAGGGTGTGTGGAAATCACAAGTGTTTGGAAATTCCAAAAAAATTAAATTTTAAGAATTTCCATCAGGGATAGCCAGACTCATAATATTAAATTACGATCAAATTGTTAGATTCAAAATTAAGTAATTAATTCCACAAATGATTTTCACGCCTTTAGTAATCAGCAATCACTTAAAGAAAATTAAAAGATATTTTATTAAAAAATACTCCTTCAGTTTCCAATTTAATAATTTAAATTACTGATTTCTTTACTAGTCACATCTCTCAATAAACACTAACGTTTTCCATAAATATTTTTTTAATATTGCTAAAGTTAATTATTAATGATAATTATAAAAATTGAAATACCTTTTCCATCGCAGCCCATCATCCTCCAGAACCGAGGACTTACCCTCAGAGATAATCCAAGCAGAGAATCTTCCCAACTGTCTCGACTACTGCGACTGTCCCCTCAGCATATTCGACTTGTCCACCCACTTCCAATGAATCAATTAAACTAACCATAATGACTCTGTATTTATTTACAATCATAATAAAATATAAAAATTGGATAACAACGGTCGACAGATTAATTTGAGCCGAACCAGTCAGTTCCCATGGCTCCGAAGAAGGCAGCTGCACCAGATTTAATTGTCGAGCCAGTCAAGTCGTTTCTCACGTGTTCCTTTACTGGTGCTTTTTTTCGCTGGGCAGAGAAAACACAGAGATGCAGTGGACGTTTATGTCGACGAATTAAATTTAACACAGCGTGAGAGAACAGTTGAACACATGAAAAATAGGACAGTTAATAGTGGCACATTCTGGGGGATAAAATCAATTTTACATGCGGTAAATAGAGCTGGGCACAATTTTTTTTTCATTTTATGTTGATTGAAATACTCGAGTATCAGTTTATTTTTGCATCCGGATTTTTTTAGAACGTCTCTTAAAAGGGTTTAATCGAATTAATAAGCTCTATACATTGACACGAATTAAAATTCAATTTTTTATACAGATTCGGAAAAATTAACGTTTTTTCAAAAATCGATTTTTCAACGATCACTCAAAAAATTGCGATAAAATAAAATTCTTATTCACAGTTGAAGTCTTGTTTCTCCATTAAAAAACACGAATAAATAGACATTATTCAGTATTCCCCTCAATTTTCCTAAAATAGTACCCAGTTCTATCAAAAAAATAAAACAATTAGTACACAAAACATTAATTCCTCAAAGAAAAATCCCAAGAATGAAAAAATCCTGGTAATAACCAACGAAAAACGAAACAACAACCCGTCATTACCTGCTTACCTCAAGCAAACGCCAATCTAAAGATACACAACGTATGGTAAGAACATAATGTGCGACTAAATATAGAAACGACGATAGTAAACCTGAGATTCGTCCTACATCTAAAAAATTAGACTGACAGAATACGAGAAATGTTTACGATACCTGTGTTTTATCTGGAATAGCCACGGGAATCAGTGGCAAATTTCTGGGAGGCACTGTGACTGCCAGTGGTGGAAACCATGGAGAACCAGTGCAAACTGCCAGCACTCCGGGAGGATCTGACATCGATTTGCCAGTGTCAACTAGTTCTCCACGTGCACCGAGGACTGAATGCAATTGCTCCAAGTGGGGCACTAGATTTCCAAATATTAGCTGGAAGATTAAACAAATGTTGTCTCTGATTGAGTGAAATTATTCGGGAATCTATAGTCTGGAATGTTGAGCTGAATAAGGTGAATTAAAAGGATTTGTTTAGTGCAAATTAACAATTGGGATTTTCCATGAAATTATTTTCATGATGAAAAATTGTAAAATATGAAAGAAAAGAAATATAAAGAAAAAAATTGTGAATTCCTTCAAGAATTTTAAAAAATTTAAGGGAATTCTTAATTTTTGTTCAACCTAATTTTTAAATTATACCTGGATATAGATAAGGCTCTTGAAATGCTTTGATTCCATCGAGTCATTAGCGAGCACTTGAAAAAAAAATTGCATTTTCGAATTTTTAAAAATTCAAAATTCAAATTTTTTAAAAATAATTTGTAAAAAATCTGCATCATGTCGTCATTCTCAAAAAAAATATCCAGTAAGTCCCATTCAACTTCATTAACAAACTCACCAAAGTCCTCTGCACACTCTTCTTAACATTGACATGAATAAACGGATAAAAAACGTCGGAATCGAAGGGGTCGATCCTCCCCAGGATGCCATTGCAGATCTCCTGCGACCTGTCCACATTATCCTTATTCTCCCTGGGAACCAGCAGCATCGTGACGTACTTGACATCCAGAAGTACCTGAAACGCCTGTTTCTGCCTCAAGTCCCCTCTGAGGACCCCCTCGTAGTACCCAAACACCTCCCCCACGACATTGCAACTGAACTCGTTCACCACCTTCTTGGGGATCGTATGAGGAATTACCTGTGACAGAAAAATCATTTCACCACAAAATCAGTGCTGAACTGTCCAACTACAGTCATCAAATTATAAACGTCGATTTCATAAATTGACATCCGCTTATTCAAACTATAAAAGATGGTCTATCATCCAGAATTTTTATTGATTCCGAAATACTTTAGACTTCTAAATCAATATAAATTATTTTGTTAATTTATTTTCTCATATAATGCATTTTGTCATTCATTTTGTTAATTTATTTATTGCGTATGATTTATTTTGTTCTTCTAAGTGCGGCAAAATAGTATTAGAAAAACTTTTTTCATGCATAATTGAATGAATTTCAAGGGCACTTGAAGAAACCGTTGAAACAAATATTTTCAGCTACAATTGAATCAAATTGAAGCATGATATCCAAAGATATCTTCGAAATTCTCATCTTTAGACTCTCAAAAATCACAAAACCAATTTTACATTCATTCAATTTACCCATAAATTCCCTTCACATTTATTGCTCCAAATCTTCCCACCCCAAGCCCAAAGATAAGCCCCAAAATTAAATTATTCAACAATCAAGAAGGAAATACTCCCCACCTTATTCAAATCCTTGGTGACAGCAGCCAGGAACTTCTGCAGGGAAACCGACGGCTGATAAGGCACCAGAATCTCGGACTTAATCCTCTTCCCCTCCTCCCCCTCCTCCTCAATAGTGACCCTCTCCCACTCAGAGACAATCATCCTGATCCTCAGTCCATCAACAGGTTCCGAAGTCAAGAATCTCTTCGAGTGATCCTTGAGCCTCTCCCTGTAGCAGTTCACCCAGATCAGCCAGATGTTCATCGTCTCCTCCCTCAATTTGTCGCACACATTCTGCCACTTGACATTCGTGATTGTCAGTCCAGATATTTTAGACAGGGTGAAGCATTTATTCAAATTGGGACAGATGGCTGTTACGGCCTGGAGGAATCTCGCCATGACAATGGCGTTGATCTCCCTCTTTCCGGTTTTTGGAGTTTCGTTTGTGCAATCGAATCTTATGAACTCTATTATTTTTTCAGTCATCACTGCACTGGTGTGCTGGAGGTGCTCTTGGATGGCTGTTCTGTCCCAAAATTTATCGAATACTGAGGACAGCGTCATTGTTAAGAGGTCTGAGGGGGCCGAGGTGACTCTCTCTGATTCGTAGAGGTACTGCTCTAGGTCTGAGAGGAGATTGTGGAGGCTCTGGTCGAGGTTCTCGCAGAGGGTCACCAGGTTCGAGGAGTAGCCCCTCGCCTTCATCAGGAGGGAGCGCTTCACGTCTATCGAACCGGTTTTCGAGAGCTTCTGGGGAATGTCCAGCGGGGAGTCCTTCCAGATGAACCATCTAGGATCGAAATGTCAATCAGTGGACTGATTAATTAAGATACACGAGCTTCTGGAGGATTCGCAAGTTTATGGAAATTTTTGGACTTAAAGATATTCAAGTTTGGCTATTGTGAAATTCATTTAGGCCATATTCAGGTCAGCAGCATTAATTCGTTACAAATTTACTAATTTAATTGCACTACGTTTCGAATGCTCAAGGCATTCCTCTTCAGGTGCATAATTTATTCTGGAATAAAGGACAGAATGATTTTAAGAGATTGCACAATCACTTGACTAGTGTTAAAATGTCAAGTTCACTTGGAGCTGTCAGAGAGAGATGTAAAGGTAGATGATTGATAAAATAATTTAAACAGTGCAATTTTTGACAATTACGAGCATTTTCTATAAATAATTTGTAAACAATTTTCCACTATGAAAATCATTTGTTCGGAATCGTAACAAATTTATTTACATTCAGAATTTTACCAGAAATCGATTTTACGCTTAAAAAAATTAGGTTCAGGAAGGGTTAAAATTTAATTTCAATTGCTGTCAATGAATAGAGCTTATTAAAGCCTATATTCATGAGAAAAATCATGAAATTCGATTGATCGCTTATAAGAAAATTGCGCAAAAAATGCACATCTATTTACCTGAGATCGTCCTCTGGAAAGCTAAACTTCTCGTTTGGCAGTTTCGCGAGAAACTCTGTGACGCTGGTCTTCAGCTCACTCAAGGCCTCCTCCGACCGGATTTTTATGATCTCCTTGACGCGATCAGTGAGCAATGGGTGGAAGAATTCCGTCCAAAAGTTGATGGGCGGTGTCGACAGGTCCTTCCAGATATTCGTCCAGTTCTCGGGGAGCTCGAGGGATATCGACTCCTCCCGAATGTTGAAGATCCCTCGGACCGAGGTGACGAGATTCAGAAGGCTCTTTATCGAGACAGAGGTGAACTTTCGAACCCACGAGAACCAGTCCTGGAGTTTTTTCGTTAGATCCGAGGGGGAAACCTCGAGGAATTCACCTTTCGCGAAGGGCTTGTGGTTTTTCGTCACTGAGGGGAGGTATTTCTCCAGGAGCTGGGGGCTTAGGTCCAGTTGGGAGAGCATGGCGGAGGCTTCCTGGTCGGAAATCGATTTTATGTGGTGGGAGATGAGGCCATGATCGTGGGAAGCAGATTCTGAAAGGCAAAAGATTTTCAAATGGGAACATTGTATTCGTTAAATCCGAAATTTGCCATTTTTGCGCCAGAAAAAGTGAAATTCTACTGAATAAAAATTTATTTACACTATTTCATGTCAAGTGAATGCCTCAAAATGGCATTTCACCCAGTTCTCATTATTTGTTTTTAGATTTGTATTCCTGAATTGACATTCATTCAACATTCAACTGCATCTAGTAAAATGCAAATGCATGATCATGGGAAGCAGATTCTGAAAGGCAAAAGATTTTCAAATGGGAACATTGTATTCGTTAAATCCGAAATTTGCCATTTTTTGCGCCAGAAAAAGTGAAATTCTACTGAATAAAAATTTATTTACACTATTTCATGTCAAGTGAATGCCTCAAAATGGCATTTCACCCAGTTCTCATCATTTGTTTTTAGATTTGTATTCCTGAATTGACATTCATTCAACATTCAACTGCATCTAGTGAAATGCAATTGATCGAGTGAATTTATTAATTGAATGAAAGCAATTTTCTGAGAAAAAAATCACTGATTTAATTGTTTTTTATGCATACTTATAAAACAGGAGTGGATGAGGGCAACTGTATCCATCAGAAGTTTGACACATATTTTTATCCTGTGCCTGACACTGTGCGGGCTCTCGTCCTTGATTATTGACTCCACAGCATTGCTCCTGAATTGGATGAATTTTTGGATAAGATCCTTTGAGCTTGTCTTCTCCATGAGGACCAGGGAGGACAGGCAGTTGGCAGCTGTCTGAAATAGAGAACCAAAAGTAGAAAAATTCTTGACTAGCAGAAAAAAAACTATTAAAAAATGCAGAATAAATTTTCTTGCACAATAATCAAAGAAAATTGATAAAAATTATAGTAATTTCCTTCTAAATTTTTTTAAATCGAATACTTCAATTTAAATGAATGGAAAAATTACTCAAAAATAAATGACAAATCTACTTGAATAATAGTAAAAGAAAATTATCGAAAATGTTAAAAATGTTACAGTCGAAATATTTAATTGAAACGTCGAATTCTCGTGAAATTCACTCACCTCAGGAGTTAAATCCAGCGACTGAAGTGTCTTGTAACACTCGCCAGAGATAACACTCCTAAAATTATTAATAATGCACCATTGTTTCGCCACAAGTGGATACCTCTCGTTGAGAACAGACTGTCCAATTTCGAAAATCAGACTGTAATTGATGTGCTGTCCTAGGATGAATAATTGACTGGCTCTGAGGATATCCCTGTCATCAATCGCCGACCAGATGTGCTCGGGGATGTCCATCAGGATCTTGATCTGTACAACGACCGAGTCTGAGACGTCGGTCTTCAGTCTGCTGATGGGTTCCTCCGGTGGATCTAGTTTGAAACCGATTAGATACTTCTGCTGCAGCTCTCGAAATTTATCCTCAATCCCTGCGATCCTCTGGGTCACCTCCTCGGAGGTCCTCTTCATCTCCGCTATCGTGTCTGCTGCTTGGATTAAATCTCGATATCTCTCTCTGGATTACAGGGGAAATTAAAATAATTAGTCATCTTCAGTTTCGTTTTACTGACGATGAGGGAAATTTAATGGCAAATTTTTTATTATATTCCTTATTCTATTGTATTATATTATATTTATATTATCCTTTATTGCATTATATTTTTATTATCGAGATACGAAGATGAGAATTTAATTGAATTTTTCTTAATTTCATTTGAAATAATGAAATTATTTCGGAGGATTTCACATTTTCATCGACAATTTCAAACCGTATTTTTCTCAATCCAAATATTCATTTCGATATCCCTCTCCGAATTACAGAGGTAATAAAAATAATTATATTAGATATTTTTAAATGAAATTGGATTCGTTGAAGTTGGATGGACAAAGCTGGGGATTATTTAATGAAAATTGAATGGAAATATAATTTTTAATATATTTTTCGAGTTTGAGTGAATAATAATCGTTTATTCAGGTTTCTAGAATGAAAAGTGAATGGTATTTGGTATTTTATTATACAAAATGAGTAATTAAAATTTCCTATGACAAAATTCCAAATATTAATCAATTTATTATCTATTTAAAACATTCAAAATGATATTCCAGTCAACATTTTAAGACTGAACGAAATCCTTTCAATTCCACTCCCCTCAACCTCCAAAACTCTTCATCTTCAACACTCAATATCTCGAGATTGGCTGAGTGAAATTAAAAAAATCAGCACTCATTCCAAACTTGATTAAAAACTCTTCAAAACGAGCCCAGATTCGCTCAAATCGCGTCACTCAATCGTCCAATATCAACGATTTGAGAATCTTACCCCACGAGTGTCCTCAGCTCCACTTTCTTCCAGTCTATTTCTACAAATATCTTCTTCTGTATCTGCTCAATCTCCTTGATCGTGTGCTCCTCGAACAACTTCGTAATGTCCAGGTCATGATAATTTTTACTGCTGTGGGACATTGCGGTAATTATTTATTTTCCTCCCAGATTGAAGATGCGATTGTAAACTGTCAGATTGGGGTACGGAAATACTGGTTTAGGTTATGGACACGACGACATTCTGATCAGGTGGTTAAACAGGGCTCGATATTGCAGATGTCCTCTGTAAATGTCTTACCAATCGAATCTTCTGGTCCAGTGGCAAGTTGAGAGATGGCGGGATTATTCTCGTTTCAGCGGAATTACAAACTGAATCGAACTAGAGCGATAATTGTCGGCCGGAAACTATTATTTATAAATAAATGATGACGGTAAATCACTTGTAATTCGTCAGCAGATGAATGTAATGCGTTTTTCAGCGTTTAAGGATTACTCAATTGATTAGTAAATTAAAAAAAATTCCGACGCACTAATTAAGAATCAACATTCACTTGACGAAGAAATTCGATTTTGCCGAAAGTCGACTTCCCCTCTGGAAATATCCAAGGTCTGACACTTGGCCCCAGGTTTAAAAAAAATTTTTTTGAACATAAAATATCCAAAAAACCAAACAATTTCTGTTGGAGCATGTTTCTAAGGACTCCCTCAATCCCTAAAAAATTAACCCCCTCGAAAATGTGCTTGAGGGTAGTAGAAGGGTGAAAAGTGTTTTTTTTGCGATTTTCACACAAAATTATTCTTTTCCAACACGAAAAATTCAAAAAAACTCTAAAATGAACCCAGAGAAGAAATGTGCAGTGTGGTAATTCTTTAATTACTGATGTTAGGGTAGTAAATTTAGTCGTCCTTTTGTTCTTGTTTTTCCATAATATGCGAAAATTATTAAATGAGGAATTTTTATCGTATGATGAATCGAGATGCACGGTAGCGTATCGGCCAAGAAAAGGTTTGACTCCGACTATACGAAACGTCGCGCAGAGAGCGCACCGCGTATCTATGCACAACGGGGCTTCCCCCTCCACTGCCTCTAAAGGGTCCTTTAATTCTCTTTTAAAAAAAGAATGTGACGTTTTTTGTCAGCAATTAAATAAATTAATATAATAAATTTTATTAATATTTATCTATCAGTAAATCTGAAAAATATGAGCCTGCTGTGTTTCCACATTACTTTCTTCTCTGCCGGAAATTGTCTTTATCAGCCGATCCTCACGCATTACGGTGCTTCCCCTATTCACCATCTGTTGAACACTCTTTATTACCGACCGATAATAAAAATCATCATTCATAACAGCGGATAATGGAGATCTCTATTTCCTGATAATGCCAAAACACCTCAATAAATCTTCAATATCTCCCGACCAACCGATCCGATTTGGAAAAATGAGGTCTGATTTCAAAAAGCACATAAAAACCTTCAAAGTGCCGTCAAATTCTCCGAATTCCACTCTGCCAATCCTGAGATATCGACAATTAAAAAACTAATCAAGTATAACTGATCAACAGCGGAGAAACAAAAGGGATTTTACTCAACCTCCAGTATCTCCGGTCTCAATGATCTGATTTGGGCAAATCAAATTTCATTTTGAAGCTTGAAGCAATGTCTTCAAAATGGTTCCAAATTTTTTTAATTCCACTTAGCCAATGCCGAGATATTAGTCATTGAATATGGGCGGTTTTGCTTGCCGTGCGCAGAGAACTGGAAATCCAGCGGCGGGAGTCATTGGGGGGGATGCGCAGTGTCACCCCTGCACCCGAGCGTTTGGACATTTCAGTGCGACTCGTTCCACCGTGGAAGGAGGGTCGATTCACTTCGAAGCACCGGGACTCCAACCTCCTCGTTCCGGTGTTGTTTGTTGGTTTTAATTCGGGTATCAATTAATCCCCGCGGTTAGTTCGCTAATTCCTCGTGTTTATTGTCTCAATTATTTCTCACTGTTGACGAAATAAAATCGTGCATGGGTGTCAGTGCTGTTGTGACCAAAACACAGTTCCGAATTATTATTTTTGTTGATTAAAAAAAATAAGAGTCATGAGTGCAATATCGTTTTTGTGGGTGTCTCTTGGATTTTTTTGGCTCGCGAGCACTGGAGCCGAGGGGAGAATCAACTGCGACGCGGTGAGACCCTACTTCGAGGAACAGGGATTTCCACCCAGTGATATACCCAAGGATCCGATATCATGTGAGTCAAAATGCATAAATTCATTCATAAATCCAATGATTCTTGCGATGGGAGATGAAGTGAAATGGAGTCGATGCACTCGATCGTCAATATCTCTGGATCTAACGGTGCGATTTTTACGAGTTAAACTTCATTTTAAAGCCACGAGAAATATTTTCAAAAAGAAAAAAAAATTGAGGAATTTCACTCACGCAATGTCGAGTTATTAACGAGTGAAAACGACAAAACGTATTTTTTGAAAAATTTCTTGTCATTTTCTTGTTTTCATGCTCTTGAATAAATCTGAGATTTTTGTTGGAGATGGTTGTGTAATCTTGATGCATTATTGATGCAATCTAATCAAGAACTCATGCGGCTTCACCTCCCCGGAATCAATACCAACGTTACGGGGTATGTAGGAAGGTTGATCAATCATCAGAATGACACAGGGGTGAAACATACCGTTTTTAATCGTGAATAACTCGGGATTGGGAGAGTGAAATTGAGAAAATCAGGGCTCATTCCCAAGTTATTTTAACTAGCTTTGAAATGAGACCTGATTTACTCCAATCGTATCGTTTGGACAGCGGATATCAATGTTTTGGTAAACTCATGTTAAGCGATAATCCCTTATTCTTTATTTTCCTGTTTCCTCGCCCTTAAATAAATTGGAGAATTTTGTTGGAGATGGTTAGGTAATCTTGATGCATTATTGATGCAATCTAATCAAGAATTCATGCGGCTTCATCTCCCCGGAATCAATACCAGCGTTACGGGGTATGTAGGAAGGTTGATCAATCATCAGAATGACACAGGGGTGAAACATACCGTTTTTAATCGTGAATAACTCGGGATTGGGAGAGTGAAATTGAGAAAATCAGGGCTCATTCCCAAGTTATTTTAACTAGCTTTGAAATGAGACCTGATTTACTCCAATCGTATCGTTTGGACAGCGGATATTAATGTTTTGGTAAAGTCATGTTAAGCGATAATCCCTTATTCTTTATTTTCCTGTTTCCTCGCTCTTAAATAAATTGGAGAATTTTGTTGGAGATGGTTAGGTAATCTTGATGCATTATTGATGCAATCTAATCAAGAATTCATGCGGCTTCATCTCCCCGGAATCAATACCAGCGTTACGGGGTATGTAGGAAGGTTGATCAATCATCAGAATGACACAGGGGTGAAACATACCGTTTTTAATCGTGAATAACTCGGGATTGGGAGAGTGAAATTGAGAAAATCAGGGCTCATTCCCAAGTTATTTTAACTAGCTTTGAAATGAGACCTGATTTACTCCAATCGTATCGTTTGGACAGCGGATATTAATGTTTTGGTAAAGTCATGTTGAGCGATTGACACGTGGAAATGACACTCCACTCCTCATTCAATAACTATTCTTCCAACGAAATTAATTATTACATTATTATATTAATTAAATATTACATCATTGCTGGAGTAGACAGTCTCCACAGCGGAATGCCAAAAATTCCCATGAATTGAAGCGGGAAAAAGGACGAGATGAGCGAGGGGGAATGAAATAAAATGAGCATGCGGTCGAGTGCATGTAAATGGAATACATGGTATAACCAATCGGTCTCTTTGGTTTGCGCGCGTCCGACTGAAAGGGATTCGCGGATGTAAGAGGGACCGACAGCGCAAAAAGAGCAGGCTCTCGTGTCTGGTAGGTTTTTCTCGCTGCACAGAGACGGGTCTTTGGGGAAATGGAGCTGTTCTACGATCTTATTCTCGATTTTGCTTCCTAATTCACGCATTTCCCAATTAAAATTCGTGATGATGGTTTCTAAAAATCATGTGTATTTGTTATATCATGAAAATACAATTTTAAACAGTTCGTGGGAGCGTAAAAGTTGAACAACGTGAACAAAAAAATTGCATTTGGGCTGTAAATTGCTTGATATCAAATTTTTTTAGTGAACAGTAGATTTTGTTTCTTTAATGAAGTCTAATTCATGCATTTCCCAATTATAATTCGTGATAATCTCTCTGTATTATAAACATTGTGGGTCACAAGGGTAAAAATAAGGGTCACGAGGAGCAGATTAAGGGTCGCAAGGGTCAGAATAAGGATCATCCGGGTCACCTGATGGATCATATGGGGGGCATAGCCCCCCATTCATTTCTAAAAATCACATCCAATTTTTATATCACGAAAATACGATTTTAAACAGCTCGTGTGAATGTAAAAGTTGAACAAAATCACAAAAAACGCACAAGTACTTTAAATTCTTTGAAATGAAAATTTCTTCGCGAAAAGTAGAGTTTTATTTCTTCAACGAACGTCATTCAATATTTTCCTAACATCTCGAAAAAGAAAACTCACGAATAAAAGGCGCCCAAACAGGAGTAATAAACCCTAGCTGAATGACCCATCACCCGAGGAGCGACATGACTAAATCTCACGAAACTTCAGAACGCGATTTTCACCCGGATTTAACGCTGAAGAAAATTCTTTCAATAGTTAATTTACTCGTGAAATTAAATGAGCATAACGCATTGGAAAGTTTTGAGTTGAGAAAAAAGGTCAGCCATGAAAAGTGTCAGGCAGGGTTCAGGTATAATTAGCGTGGCGCCCACCTGGACAGTCGTGATGATTGGAGACTGTCGTTTCTTAGAGAAATACTGCTGCCGTTTCAGCCAGGTATTCAAGCATCTTTCCCTCCGCTCGCATAATATAAAATTAAAAATTGTTGTGATGAATGGGACAGATGCCCATTCGACAAAAATAATTTACAGAGAGGCACAAGTATTTAAATATTTGTTGGAGAATATTTTTAAACTTTTTAAAGAGACTTCGCAATTTATAAATTGTAATGAAGTTCATTGAAGAAGTGATGAAATTCTTGTTTTCGTTTTAAAAAATGATTTTGAGGGATTTAAAATAATTATACAATTTTTTTTTTTGATTGTTCAACTTTCACGTTCCCATGAACTGTTTAATGTCGTATTTTCATGTGGAGGAGACAGATGCCCATTTGACAAAAATAGTTTACAGAGACGAACAAATATTTAAGTTTTTTTGGGGAATATTTAAAAACTCTTTAAACTTAATCGCCTTATTTCTCATTTTGTTTGATCTGTCGGAGTTACCTGACGGTTCAACAAACAAACAAGGGTCTGTTAAGTTGTCATAACCCTTGGCTCACTAGTTTAGAATTTAACTCATTCTGAAAGTCCAAGTTGTTTTATTTGCTTGGGAGAATGGTTCAGTCGGTACAGAAAACCGAATGGGAGTCACTGCGACTGAGTCCCCTAAACCCCTGGTAAAACACATCTCTCAACGCGTTCTAACCCGAGAATGTCTGGAATACATCGTAGAATAAAGATACTTCGTAATTTATAAATTGCGATGAACTTCATTGAAGAAGTGATGAAATTTTTGTTTTCTTTTTAAAAAATGATTTTGAAGAATTTAAAGTAATTGTACAATTATTTTTTTATGTTGTTCAACTTTCACGTTCACATGAACTGTTTAAAGTAATAATGATGAAATTCTAGTTTTCTTTTTTGAAAATGATTTCTAATAATTTTTTTTTATTTTTATTTTTATTTTTATTTCGTTTTATTTTTATTTTTGTTAATATAACAATATTTTATGATATGAAAATTCCGCTGAATAATTCGGGGGGGCCAATGATATTCCTCCATCTCTCTCGCATGTATATTTATCCGAATTTCTGATGCTACCCTGGGAGCCAGGATTTTCCCGCCGAGAACGAACAAGATGAGGTGGAAGAGATATACACAGAGGCGGTGAATGATTAACGATTGGCAATCTCGCGTGACTTTCCAGGTCCGTGCCGATTGGTAGTATAAGTTTCATTGCAGCTCAGGCAACCCGCGGGGCGAAGGGGGAGGGGAATCATTAGCAGAATTCTGACTACGCGCGGAGCTCTCTCTAAATTCTCACATAAATATGAGGCTTTTTTTCCTTATTCCGCTCGGAGGCGACTTGACCGCCGGGCTCATTAGCGACTTCTCATAATGTTGTTAGAAACATGATGACACTGGAGTAATTTTTGGAATTCCTGGGACTGGGGACTGGATTTTGCGAAGGGAAGCTGAAACTACCGGAATATTCGACAGCGAAAAATTCAATTCAGAGGATTTTTGAGGGTTTATATTCGTTAAAATTTCAGATTTTGATTTTTGAATAGCATTCTATGAAACATGAATAACCGAATCATAATTGTCCAAATCATTTAGGTCGGAGGAAAATAGAATAATTCGACTTTCTTAATATTGCGTTTACTAAGGTTTTCTTCGAACAAAGTTGATTAGAATTAATAGCTAGAATTATGAGATTATCTCACATTTTTGACGTTGAGGACAGGAGAATCTGAATGCAATATAGTGAAAGCGATGATCGATTTTTTCACTTTGAACAAATAATATTAATACCCAAATACAAAATTTCGGATATGAATAAAAATAAGCTGTGACTCAATATTCCAAATGAAGTTTTAATTTTTAATTTGTTGCTGAAAACACGAGATGACAATATTCTAAGCACGGAATTATATTTATGAGATGAACAACAGATTAATTGAATTACCGTGTGAACTGACTAAAAATTGATAACAGTGTGGGCACGCACTTTCACCAGAGTATCAACAAACATTGAATCCCAGAAATTCACACTCTCAAGTGCGTTCTAGAAGGAATTAAATTGTAATTATGATTAAAATCTTATTCAGTGAGCGTAGAAATTAGAACATTCGCAAATCATTCATTGTAATATGAAAATTTAACAGCTGATAAATTAGGGCACATGATTCTCATCGGTCGTATTGCTTTTTGCAATGAGAATGATTATAAAAATTAATGGAAGAAAAGAATATCAAATCGGGGGGATGAATTATCCGCTTGCAAAGCATGCGTTATTCAAATATCTCGTCGAAAAAACAGTGAAATGATTGAATTTTCCACGGCAAACAATGAGGGTGGCGTTTATACTGCAGTTGAAGTTGAGTGTAAATGCTGTTATACCCTGGGCGCAGTGTGCTCAACGCTCACGAGTATACATTAGCGTCGATTTTACACGTGCATTCACTCGGGATATGTGTATTTGTTTTGGGATTATATTTCAAACCTTTTCCTCCACTGTTATCATTCTGATGCTTGCATATCATTCGCTGTCTGGTTCCTGCCTTTCCGCGTCAACGGAATTCCCTCAACAGCGCTTGTTTATTGGGGATTGAATAATTTCTGATGGATTGCTGGAGGAAGGGCCCCATTCTATAAGTAATTGTGAATGAAGAACAGCAGAATGTTTTTTTTTGGGGGTTTATGAATTATTCATTCTATATAATTTGAACATTTTCATTGAAATGAATATGGGTTCATGAATTTTCACCGATAATACTGGTAAAATGAACTGAGAAAAAATAGAAGAAAGAGTCGGAAAATGGAACAGGCCTCACAAATAATTCTCTTTTTTCCGTCCGAATGGAAGCTTTCTATTTGTCAAATCTGAAGATTCCAATTTTTTGGGGTCAGAACTATTTTTTTGGGTCACAACTAATTTTGGCCTCAACAATTCGAATGTGCTATTTTTAGACATGTCCGGGCGGATATATGCCATCTTGACAGAGTTCGATCGTGGAAGTGGCTGCATCATCTGTTGAAAAATGTCACTTTGAAATCAATATTCAGCAAAGGGTAAAAAAATTTAAACGTCGGGGCAATGCTGGCGGCCCACGTTGGTCGCCAACATTGCCCCGACGTTCAGCCAATGTTGACTATCAACGTCGGGGCAATGTTGGTATAACACTGGCTGCCAAATATCTCGCTTGTGGTACATCGCCATAGAAATTCCATTCGGAAATTGCAAATTACCACTTCATTAGCAAAAATATTGTGACTATGTAGTGACGAAAGCAATTTTCCTCTTGTTTTTAATCAAAACGCCATAGCTGGGATTAAAAAATATTGTCAATAACTATTTGAAATGTTGAAATGCCATCACCGTCATGTATTTCATTCTCGATATTTTTCCACAATGCATCCATTATGACGACTATATTACGATTATCATCACTCATTGTAGCGGAACGATTGTAAAAAAGAATCCCCAAGAGCTGTAGAAAAGCCGTTCAATTTGTTCTGGACCTGAAATAGCCGGTTAATCCCAGCCTAGGACCACCCCGTCCGGAAAGGACGGTAGTTTTCAGTTGTTCACGTATTACCTATACCTGGCGTTACACACGCAAAGCCCCGGCGTTTCCCCTCCATCGTACGCCCGTCCTCTCCTTCATCTCTCTCGCTCTCTCGCCCCTGGGGCTCTGGATTGCACCTAATACTTGAACTCTGGTCTTCATTTGTGACTGTATCCACCGTCGCGTTTATGTTCTGGAGCTTAAAACCAAGTTTCCGACTCGATTGGTAGTTTCATGGCATGAGCTCCATTCATAGCCGAATTATTTCGGGGAGACGTCTTAATTTAAGACATTAGACACAGAAATGTGTCTCATCGGTAGACTTCGTGATGACTTAAATTTTCAAAAGTCTTAAAATAAAATGGAGTTTGCTCTGAATGGAAGCACTGTATTCGTCGAATTTGAAATTTCCAATTTTTTTTTGTTAGGATAACCAATGTTGGCCTCAGGAGTTATAATATGCTATTTTTGGAGCAAATAATTGTCTGAATAAATCCAATTGTGATTTAAAATATTCTTTCTAGTGCCATCTTAACTGAGTTCGATCATGAGATTGATTGCATCAGGTGTTGTTGAAAAAATTAATTTGGAGACTAATATTCGGGAAAGGTAAAAAAAAATTGAATATTGGGCGAATGTTGGCTGCCTACATCGTGCCAACGTTGGCTACCAACGTTGGGCCAATACTGGCTGCCAACAGTGCGGCAATATTAAATTCAATGAATCATTGAATCCACTTTAAAATACATCGCCACAAAAATTCCATTCGTAACCAAATCGCCAATTTATCAGCAAAAATATATTAACTCTATCTTGACGAAAGCAATGGCCCACTTGTTAAATCATATAGTATCAATACAAGACCTAAAAGGCACAAAAATCTTAGATATCCTACGAAAAATAAAAATGGGCAGTGTCTATTCACACGCTCCACGGAACATTTTCCCGTGGATTCAAGGTAATTTCTACCGTGGATATATGAGAGATGGTGGACCCTCAACTTTTGCTTCTCAAATTAAATCTAGACAATAAAATTTACCGTGGTGCGTGCGAATAGACACTGCCATAAAAATGACTTAAATTTAAGGACAGAGACATCTTAAAAAGGTGACAAAAGCCTCGTAATATGAGACATTACTTGTTCCATCGTAATGAGAGAACATTGGGATTGAACTCCCCACGATGAATTAACGTTACGGTTGTTTATCTCATCAAATGGAAAGAGATGTCTATTTCAGTTAAGATATCTCACAAACACCGAAGACCACCCGGCGCTGTTCTCTCTCTCTCTCTCTCTCTCTCTCTCTCTCTCTCTCTCTCTCTCTCTCTCTCTCTCTCATTTGAGTTTTTCCGTAGCATTCCGATGGAGCAACCATCAAACCACGAAAAACCGGATATTATTTGAGTGAATTTATTCCAGTTACGTGAAATATAACGCGATTTAACGTGTATTATACCCGGCAATGCAGAAGAATTCAGAATCATCTGAGGTTCTCTCGGCATCCGGCGCCCATTGTGGAATTTCCATTGTACCTTTTGATTTTTTTTGGGAGCCGGGCCGAACCGCCGTGATACATCAAATTGTATCCTCGAGTGTTTCTTTTTTTCCACTGAATGGGGGATATTCTATCTTTAGAAGCATTCGGTGTAACCATTCTTCAGGCAATTACACCTGATTAAACGATTCCCTAAGGTGGGAGGAGACAAGTGATCGCGATTGAAGATTCTTTTCAAAGGGTAAATACATTTTTGAAACTCGGTTTTTTTTCCGGTTTTTTAAATGCACGCCTGACCCGTATAAGAAGCTAAATTGTCTGGTGGAATGAATTATTACCACGGGGTTCGAGTTTCCCCACCGGAAATACCGAAGCCACAAATAATAGGTCTGGAAGTTGGGCGAACACTCGTAGGATCAAGTCCCACGCAAATTTTGAAACGCTTCCGCGCCGGTTGTCTCAGGGTGTTTCGAGACCCTTCCAACCCTCTCATCTGTCAATTGTTATTTTTTTGGGGGGGGGGGCTGAAGAGGATTGAAGCAAAGCATTTTTTCGGAATCTTCTTCCAGTGGATTAGAGAGGTGGAATGTCTACAATTGAGGACATCTCGTTTTGGGAAAAAAATTTGAGACATTAAAAAAAGGAGAATATGTCGCTAGAAAAACTAGAGTCTTACAGGCAGAAAAAAAATCCGCATTTTATTACAATTTATGCAAATTTTCAGTAAAATTTTTCTCAACTTGCGCCTCAAGTTGACGAATTTTCCTCTTTCAGTGGTCTCTTCCACTCGCTCCGAGAGATATTCTTCAACCCCTGAGCATCTCATGACCTCCATACTGTGCAGCACTAAAAATAGATCGCCCCATCAATCACTAGATGCCACTAAACCCCGTGAAGAGCTCAGCGCCACCCCCTCGATTCACTTAAATAAATACTAAATGTCGACAGTACGCACGCGTCTCCTCCAACTTGCTTCCAAAAACCGTCAAATGAGGAATGAAAAAACGTTTTAAAAAACCTAATCACCAGCGCTGAATTATCTCCCTGCATTTTAATTACCGGAACCCATTCATCCCCGCATTTTTTGTCCCGTAAAAAACAAGAGTCTTCCCCCTCCACCAACAATTTAGCTAATTCCCCTGAAATTCAATATTAAGAAATAAAGAATGCAGGTTTAAACAAGCAGAGACAGGTTTCACGTGATGATATATATTTTTTTCTCTTCTTTCACCGTGCCAGCATAGAAAAGAACATTGAAAAGAATGAGGAGTGGGGATTTCAAGAATGGAATGCAGCTGAGAGTATTTCCGCGGCCCTTGCCAACCTTACCTCTTCGCCATGCCTAACGGACTTAATGGCCGCTCTTATAAGTTATAACTTTTAAATAACGAAAAGAAGAACGGACGGAGGCGAAATATGAAATGGAGGGAAGTTTTAATGCCGACTCGTTCACCTTGCCTTCAGACACTCTTTTACTTCTGCTGCATGTTACTTTTTCTTTATTCGTTGACGGGGCGGCAAGTGTTACATTATATCACTTTTTTTCAGTTTTTTTCAACAGTATTTAAGGAAACCAATAATAATACCCGATTTATCGTCAATTCATTAAATTTTTGGCCCTAAACTCTGTGGATGTATTGAATGAAAAAATGTGAAAAATAGCTAGAGATATTTTCTCCTTTTTCTAAAAACTGGATGAAGCAATTTCAAAATTATCTGAAAAGGACAAGCAATTTCTGGAAATGTTCAAAAATACGAGGTGGCTGACAGGTTTGTGCCGCCATTTTTGGATGGCAGCTCCCTCTGCCGCAAATCGCTTTAAAGATGGCGCAGGCCCTACCTCGTACTTTTAAACATTTCTTAAAATTATTTATCCCCTTCAGATTTCCCTCAACTTGTTTCATTCGGTTTTCATAAAATGAACAAATTTCTTGAGCCATTTTTCAGATTTCTCCATTCCCTTTTGGCTGACTATTAATGATGCAAAGTGTTTCCTACATTTCCGAAGCTTCTTAAATGAGGAAGAGTGATTAAAAAATAAGAACCTTGAATTTTCTATAAAATTTCTTTATTCTCAACCAATATTCTCAGTTTAAAAATAATTGAGCAATCTGCGTATTTCCTATTTTCTCAAAGATCCTCTCAGTTTGTTTGCCTCAAGGAACGTAGACTTGACAAAAGCCATTATTTTTACGAGTTTAGCTGATGTGTTCTTACCTACCATAAAGAAGCTGTTACGGAAGATCCGGAAGTTCTTTGCGTCTCATCTTCCCTGACGCGAAACCGAGAGGTGTTAATAATCAGTTCAAACACAATCTCGAAAGCGTCGAGACCACGACAAGACAACAGGCCATAAACTGTTCTCATCCTTCTTACCTGTGACTTCTTCGAGAGCCGGGGGAGAAGGCTGCTGCTGAATCCGATCATCTTTCGGATGATTCCCGATATTCTGCTCGGAATTTAAGTGGCTGCGGCACCTGTCATTGAGCGTTGTTTTTTCGTTGGAGAGATACTCGATGAATTCTGCGATGCGTGCAAAGGATCCTGTGACTCAGCTGAATGCTAATGCATTTTTATATTAAGGTATTGGTACTGTCGCTGGGTACAAGGATATCGTTTAGGAAGCCTTCGGCATTTTACCGATCGGGTTACCTATCCTTTCGGCATTTACCTTTTTCGATATGAGGCTGGTAGCTTGTTGTGGGGTCAATTCGGTGACAGAATTGGTTGATCCTTTTGAGAGTTGTTGGCCAAGTGGTGGAATTTAGAGAATGGACGAGGCTGTTGAGACATCTCCTACGCTCATCACCTTCCCGATCCTCTCAATAAATTCGCATCTTCAACAAATTGGAAGAAAATGGATAAGTCATGAAAAACGTCTTGAATTGAGACACCCTGGAGGCACTAGTCTTTGCAGCGTAAATGCCATCTGAAAATGAAATCACAGTTGAATCGATATTGCAGCTGCAGAAATCCGGTGATGAGAGCTCTCCTGGATTCACATTTGACGCATGTCGGTGACACATGTCACCCCCTCGTTCTGTACCATAACAGAACGAAAGGGGAGTGTATGTCACCCACCCTTCATTACCCTCTTGTACTACTTGTGTGTCAATCACCCTCGATCTCCGTCTGTCGCTGCAGGGTGCTTGTCGGATCCGTAAGGCAGACACACCCCCTCACTCTTCTCAGGGGAGAAGAATCGAATTTGCTTGAGAATCCGTGACAAATTGTCGGGTGATGGATGTAGAAACAACTTTCGTACTGAATCTCAAATCTTTCGGATACTTTTGGAGATGTTTTTTGGTCGTTGGAAGGTGTCCAAATCAGTAATTTGGCAACTCATGAGTCTGTGGATTCATCAATTTCTCGATTTACAAAAAGAAGAGCAAGTCATGAGACAAGCGTTCAGCGAATCGCCAGGATTTGTCTTCTCACTTAATTTTCAGAATAGTACAGCTAATACAAGGAATGAAATTGAGTCCTGGGCTTTCCCACGGACGGTAACCCCGGCCCTTTTACCGGCGTAATAAGTCTTAATACCTCCCTGTCAAGAGCCCACTGGGTTTCTCTCAGTGAAGGACCCCGGGGAGCCGACAAATGAAAAATAATGTTAGCCTAACGGTTCATCAACCTGCGGACGCCTCTGAGGTACTCGTTTCTACCTCATTTTTTTTGTTCATCCCGAGATCACCAAGTAAATCTCGCTTTGTGTTTTATTTGTATAAACCTCCAGGCCCTTTCTCAGTTCACTACGATATTCCGCAAGTGGTAGTTTACACTTGTGCAGTTACCGCAATTCACCGAAATATGAGGGGAAAATGTCTGAATGAGGGGTCCCAAATGCCCAAATTTGCTGCTGATCCCTTGGTACTACCGTCTGAAATGAGAAAAGCTGCTCATCTTGAGCATTTTTTCCGCGCTTCCTGTGGTCGTAGACTCGGAAAAGGTGTCTCCAGAGGCGCATCTCGGGACAAAGTAAAAAGCTCCCGCGTTTGTTTTTCCTCTTATTATTTCCTTCTCTCCCATTTCTTTGCATATACATATACCCGGAGAAGCGTAAAAGGTTCATGACTGTAGTCTCAGACGAGATATATATCTTTCATGGAAGAAAAAAATGCGAAAACATCGTGAGACCAAATGCTGGTTAAGCCGACACTACTTTATTCTCTCACTTTTCAAGTTTTCTTCCTTTCATCCTATCCCCTTTTTGCACTCTCCCTTCGACAGTTGCATGAACTTGCGCGCTTCGTCGGGTTTTTTAATCAACATTCAGATGTGACAGATATTTTGTGACAATCAATCTGTTGGTGCTAGGCTGTACGACATTGATGACCTAGTTTACACGATTCTGGCGAATTTTTTGGCCGAAAATGAAGGAAACTTTGATATCTTAGATCCACTCAGATGTTCTTCACGACGTCTTGCAGCCTTGATGCATTAGCAACGCTAATTAATATGAATTTCACGCGAGTAGCTCACGACACAGACCTCTCCTCTGCGATCATTGATCGTATGGTGACATCAATTAATTCCGGTAATTATGCCAATTAGATGGGATCACACGGGGAGTTATTACCTCGCGTGCATCGGGGCGTAACGACAGGCGATTCGTGTTTATGATAATGAGACGAGGTGGGTTTATAAGCCACGTAAGGAGAGACAAGAATCCTCATACTGAATGAGAAAGACGAATCATCGCGAATGCGGGATCAAAGAAAAATATGCGACATCGGGGGGACGAATCTTCCGATTCGTTAGTAATCATGACTGATAGCGATCACGCATACTTGCGACGCTGTGATGACTGATTGAATGCAGAGAATCCTTCGATTTTTGGGAGGTCAAGATCTTTCGTTAAGTTTTCATCTTCAGCTATTATGAGACACGCCTTTTAGGTGCGGTAAATAGAGTCGTATGGAGGGATGTCATGTACTCAACGGCATCTTGAAACTGGTTTTTATGTTGCTTCGACAAGTATGCTATAAAGCGTATTACCTTGTGTAAGAAAAACAGCTTGTGAGCACGAATTGACTGTCAGTTCACCGAATGTTGGGAATTGAGAAGAAATTGAAACAAGTTTCTTCGGTATTTTATTTCTGTTCCTTGTTATTGGGTGCTAATTAAACTGTTGGAATGATTAATTCATGTAATAGGTTCAATTTGTGGCTGATATAATCTACGAAGACAATCATGATCATTTCTCGGATGCTGAAGGACCAAAAGACTAGTTCATAAGACCTCTCTCATGATAGGAAACATCTCATTATGATTAGTTTGGTCGATTGAATCAGTAAGACTTGGAAATAAGTGTAACTGTCATTGATATGTCTGTGGGTTCCAACATTGAAAAAGATGAAGCAGGTGAGCTACATATGAAAGACATGTTCTAACTTGCTGCATACCTGGACGTTGACTCGTTCACCCGTTACTCTACAACCCGAAGACGAAGTCTGGCTCAGGGTTCTCAGTAATTATGATATATTAACCAGTAATTTATAGCCACCTCGTCGTCCTTCGTGGGATAGACTCACGCTCTCCGCGGCCGATTTCCCCGAGATGTTTCTCCTCTCTGATTTTTTTTTCCTACTCTCATCTGGGTGACCTTCTCGTCTGACTTTTTAAATTCAATAGCATCAATTTCTCGGTTTCGTCGAGTCAATCTATTTTTTATCACAGGAAATTACAAAAGGTACTCTGAAAGGTTTTTAATTTCTGGTAAATTGCTCGGAGTTTATTCATAAATTCCGCTGCTAATTATACATTCATAATGACAATATTTTATTCTTGTTTCAGGTAAGTTTGCTGTGAATTATTCATGAGCCTTGATCCCATCAGACTTTTATGTGGTGAGTCTAACATTTTTATTGATTTTCGGTCTCTGTTGAACTGTCTGAGGTTTTTTGATATCTCTTTTATCGCGAATTGCGGTTGATTCGGCGTTTCTGTTCACTCTCGCGTGATGATTAAATCGATTATTAACAATTTACGAACATATTCATTGCTGTTGGTCAATATCTTGGCGAATCTCGTTATTTAGACTTTGAAATGTGCCCCATTTTCTTGATATCTGAGCTCTTACGTATGTAATTTCAACGAGGACTTATCAACGTAACTTGAGACTGCTATTCTGGAGTTTTGAAGAACATCTCTTTAAAAAAATATTCGGATATTTATGGGATGGTGTCATCGCCTCGTGTTTCCTTCACCGCTGATAGCTCTATTTGGTGTTCTTCTCCGAACGGTAATGGCCACCGTAAATTCGATAAAGTCTCAATGATAACTAGACCTTCCACCCCTCGAGCATGTTTTTTAGGCCCATAAACTCCTGGTCTCGTCTGATATGTTGAGAGATTAACAGGTTGTGTTATGGATAGAAACATCTGAGATAAAAATGGTGAGGTTTCTCCAGAAGGCTGTGCTCCTGACGTGCTCTCCTGATGAATTAGCAATTCGTTTCTCTGGAGGTAGAGTAATGATCTTCAGCCGTAAGTTGATTAGAGTATGACTAATCAAAGCTCGTCAAATTCCCCGTGTAATTACTGTTTTACATAAATCAGAGGAGAGCCATATCTCCAGTTGTTCCGTGAGAATCTGAGTTCTTTGGGTTTATCTGACGGGAAGAGGAAGTCTGAATTAAGAGTAGCGAATTGATGATTAGGAGGGTCACTCTTTGTGTCAGCAGCATCAAGCGTTTGATTGACATCTTATTTATCTATGTGATTTTTTCTTTCTTTCTTTGTTCTATTTTCTTCGTTAGGATTTATTTAATTTTTATTGATACAGAGTGAATTAGGGTCTTCCGTTGAGATTTTTTTTTTTTTTTCAAAGAAATCAAATGAGAAATAACTTCAATGAATTCGTTTTAACATCAGTTATTTTTATGAATGTAAACAGGGAAAATCAACAACTTCGAACAGCTGATGTTTGACATTAAGATTGAAAAGAGATTGAGAATCAACACGAAGCGTGGAAACCTCTGATTGATTGAGTTTTCAAGGACCATTTGGTCGCGTTAATGAACTTGGATAATCTCAAATTTCAAAGAGATATCCCCAACACTTTTCCCTGCTAACGATGCTACATCATCACCACCGAATTCTCATGTAACAGTCATAAAATTCACCCCCGGAATAGCCGTCAACAAGACGGAACACGAGAGGAATAGGACTGTTGAGCAATGAGAGTGAGATAGTTCATCAGTCTGTTAATTAAAAGATCAGCCACTCCTATATCATTCGTCTACTCTCGTATTTCCACGGGAGTTTGCACACCCCAATGTGTCGAATTCCCTCCAGACAACGTGCGAGGTGAAATTGTATTTATGTCTATGCTGGAGACTAATTCCAAACGAGTCAAGTGATAAACGAACGGAGTTTGTTACCCGGGGGCTCAGCGAGACGGGGAGTGGGAATTCAATTTAATACGCCTTTTCATTTCTAGTAAATACGGGCTTTTCCATTTCGAGGTACAAAGTGTAATTTAGGGACCACTCACTTCATTTATATCGCTTCAATGGAGTCTACGACCCCGGGAATATGAAAAGACTTCGAATACCGGAGATTTGATGCTGCGAAGCTCAATGGAGAGCGCGGAGAGAAGTAAAAATTAACATATAATATGGCTTCGTGGGAAATGATGGACTTGGCATCTGGGGAAGACGACAGGGAGATGAGGAATTATGAAAAATGTGGGATATTACGCTCATGAATCCTAAAAATTCCCAATGAATTTCCGGAGACGAATGTCGAACGATTAATTGTCATGACATTTTTCTCATGTTGAATCACATAAAAAAAAATACTAAAATGCGGGGAAAAATTAGCGCCATAAATTCTCAGTCAAAAGAGAATTAAAAAATCTGAAAGATGGCTTTAAAAAATTGTTCATTTCATAGAAACCGAACCAAGTGAATTGAGGGTAATCTGAAGAAGCCAAATAATTTTAATGAATGTTTAAAAACGCAAGGTGGCAACACCGCCATCTTGAAATTCTTTCGCTCCAGATGGAGGGGGTAGCGAAGGAAGATGGCGCCCTCACCTGTTGACCATATATTTCGCAAACGTGTCTCAAGTTGAAATAATTTTTCTTCTTCACGTCGGACCAATCACTTTAGAGATCTTAATCTATTTCACCTTTTTTATTTTTATCTCTCAAACCTTGTGAAACGTTTCAATGATTCGTGTTATCGTGTCACACATATCCGATAGGAGAAATATTGTAGAAATAAGAGGAAAAAAATCGAGAAGCGTTTCATTTTTTTATTGAGCGTTATCGTTATCTTCGGGATGATGAGAGTCTCATGGTGACTAGCCCCATAAATACAGCTGACCACGTCTAGTGGTGAATGGGCGGACGGGAGTGATACATGGGATCAACAACACTGTATCGATTGTCAGATGAGAAAGCCCCGTTGAAAGATCATGAGCAGGGAACGTATTTGCTGTCTCCTATGCGCCAGACGCAAGATGATTCATCTCGAGGATTTCCGGGGAAATCGGTGGAGATGAATCAGCCTGTGAGAATTCACGCCTGATATAGGAAAAATTCTCCGAGTTTATGACTTCCTATAGCACCGTCTTATCAAGGTGTCAACATACACCGGGCGAGAACAGAAAATTGAATTTATGAGGTTTATCTCGGGTTTGCATTTACACGCGGATGATTAATTATTTAAGGTGGATTTTGGTAGCTAGTGATTTTGATACTGCCGACGGTTAAATATTTAATTTTCTTTTATATAAACCGCGATTTTAGTGATGTTGCCGACGTGCGTACCTGCGGCGTGAGGTACTTGAACTTTGATCATCGAAACGTAGAGAAGAACTCGACAAACATCATCGTCTTTTTCTCCATGATTGTCGCGAGATTATCTAGATTCATTAATGTGTCCAAATTGTCCTTGAAAACTGAATTAATCGTGGGTTTCCACACATCATTAGTAGATTCTTAATGTCAAACATCAACTGCTTGAAGTTATTGATGTTCTTTTCTGTTAACCTTCATCGGAATAATTGATGTTTCAACGATCTTCATTAAAGTAATTTCCCAAATTCCAGCCAAGGTCGATCCAACATCTTCAAATGCTGGTTTCATCAGGTTTAGGCACGCAAGACAAACCTTAATCAACTCGAATCCTTTCAAACGTTCAGAAAAAATATTTGCTACCACCGCTTCATCACTGATAATTGAAATTACCTCACGATAATCCTGAGTTCTTCGAAAGGCAAGTGCAGCACATTCACTAGGATGTGTTCAATCATTGATACCTTAACCCTCGCCAACAAGATTCACTTAAATGCACTCACGTGTAATCGGTACTTGTAGCCGTTTGTTTGGTTATACGATTTCGATCTATTAATTCTTGTTGGTCGTTAGCATACTTTATCCAGTCACCAGTGGGAACCCTGGGATGCTTCTCCGGTTCACCGAGATATTTATCTCGTTCTTGTTGAAAAGTTTCCGATGCATGTAGTGGTTCTGATTTCAGGTGAATACCGCTTCGTTTAAAACATGTTCTTACAGTCCTGATTTCCGATTCGGCATCGCTGTTCAAGCTGTCTTAGTATTCTGAGGATCCGCAATAATAGAGTAAAAAAGCATCATCAAAATTTCGAAACGCGAGAGATAGATGAGATGAATGATGGAATTTTGGGACAAGTTTTCTCGCCGAAAATCTGATTCAAGCGAACCTGAGGCATCACACTCTGGCATCTTTCGGTGTTTCATGGTGTTTCTCTCTGCAAAGAGAGTAGGTGTGCCCCTCTTTTAAGAGGCGCACAGAACGTTCGAGGCATGGGAGTGGAATGTGGTCATTGCATAAACTATAGGACTTGGTGCATTCCACCGAGGCCCTTCGGGGTCTCTCTACAGTTTGTAAATCGACCACAGCGGCTACTCCAAATGAAGGTACGATACTTGCAAATATGAGTGGATTATATTCGAATGGATGAGCTCATCTGACTTGAACTTTTCATCTTGTCTAAGGATTAATAGTTTTCTCAACAAGCTGACATTCATTAGGCTAGACCAAGTGCTTGATTTACATAATCTGCTTCTCGAGGATGAAATCTATTTCATCATTGGAACGACTGGTTGAACATTGATTCATAGGAGTGCCTTCTGGCTTGTCTATAGATTAATAGCTTCATAAAAGCTTCCTTTAAATCATCTGCTTGTCGAGCACCAAATCCTTTTCGTCATCAGACAAATTGATTAAACCTGATTGTCCAGGATTGATTGATGCCCTCCGAAACGGCTTTCCCAAGTTTGACAGCAATTTCCAATACAGCACAATTACTGAAACCACAAAGCTCAAAATAATGAAGCTTCATTTCCCCTCCTTTAGCATTTCTTTTGTTCCCTACCCCAGCATTCCACCGGGATTTCGAGCTACGGCAAATTATAAATTGCTGAAAGATGGAGATAGAAGATTGAAAATTGGAAGCGAGTATTCTACAATTCAAGGATCCACGTCCCTTCATCCGGTGTGAACCACAGCACGTGTCAGTCCCAACAAACCGGGTGTTAAACTACTGTCATGCTTTCTTTTTCTTGCCGCATTCTCGTGTAGTCAGTTCTAATGTCCAAAGGGAGGTCGCACGTGGGTCGTAACTCGGTGGATATCCATTGAAACGTAACAATGTGTATCTTCGAACGAAGGAGGGACTGTAGCTGTGGGATATTTATGAAGTGATCCCAATATGGCTGACGACATATATCTTCCGCTTGCTCACCCCTCGGTGGCAAATGCCTCCGCAAGATGTGGGTAAAAAAAGGGACATTTGAAGATGTTCAGACGATAATTAAGGAAAGATGACACCATGACTTCATTTGGACGCTGAAAGTGGCGGCCAACGGGCAAAAATTGTAAATCATTTCAACGTATACAACGGGATTTCACACATTCTAGGTATTTACTTACTGATTAAACTCCTATCCAGTTAAAAAAATACGTATCTGTTGTATACCGGGATGTATGGCTGCATCGTCAACCACCGGCGCCCCCGGATGTAATTAGATCCCTTGTCCGATGCATACATCCGATGGTGATGTACGTGTAAATGTATTGGACTGGTGTTGGTGTACGTGTCGGGACAAATATTGCTTCGTTTCACCATGGACGAGAGAACTCTGTGTGCCACCTTTGCCACGTTCCTACGGTTGAGTTCCCCAGCAATCGAACCACAGTAGCCATGTCACTCCATCCGTGCAACGTGACCCCATCGTTCGTTGCCCTTTGTTGATGTATATTATTTTTTTAATGATTTTCTTTTGTTGGGGTATCGTTGTCAAGTGTGTTGGTTCATTTTGGTCGTTGATGAATCGTGGCCTAATCTGTCGTGAGGGTTAGATTTGAGATGCATCACAATCAATCAGGTTGGCCAAACACACCTCGTGAGGACTTGCACAATCCATTTGCTGATCCCTTACGCAAGATCCCAAAAAGCACGCTTCATTTCCTCAGAAAGCTGCACCAAATTCTGGTAAATGAAAGCATAGTGATGACATGAAAGGAGGATTGACGGACGAGAAAACGGTGGAGCGAGACAGGAATAAAGACAGTGTCGAGGCGATGATAGTCGCCTGGTGAGTGGGCCCCTGGGACCCACTCAACTTCAAGAAATGAACAGCCACAACCATTGGTCGCAGTTTTGGTGTATGCTTGCCTTCGCGCACGCACAGACATGTTCCCAGGAGCCAAAAGATATTCTCTTCCCCCTCTCGCTCTCGATCGGTGATTGTTTAGACTCACCAGGTCGTCAGGGTTAGGCTACCTACAACTAAACACACTGGCCTTTGTCCATTGGCCCCTCTCCTCATCTTTTTCAAGTTCCTTCCTGTAGGGGAGCGTCGGCATCTCTCTCTTTCTCTCTCTCGGCCACACAGCACCCTGTCCTTTCTCATTTCGTTTCCTTTTGTACCTTCTATCAATATTTCTTTTTTTCTCTCTTTCTCTTGGTTTCGCGAGCCTCACATACTTGACTGCCACGAGCGAGGGTACCTCGGGGAGAAAAGGACCGGTTGCTCGGAATGGAATGGGGAACAAAGATCGCAGGGTTTTAGGGACAACGAGAGTATTTTAAAATGAATAGAGTTCACATTCTTCGGAGGAATTGTGAATATTTCATCATTGCGGCTAATGATCTTTGTTTGGAGATTTTTTCAATGGGTATTACATACCTGTTTAATGCAGATTAGTCTTTTTCTCCTGCGCCATTGTCTAGCTTGCAGTGGAACTCGTTTAGAATCGTGTTAGCGTAAAATCACTTGACGAAAAGAAATGTCGCTAAGAAGTTTGCGGGGAATACCATCACGGAAAACCACATATTCATTCATTTTCACATTGCACAATTCTCAATCAGACCGGTTAATGTCTGCCTAATGGGCTGTATCATTCGGGAATGTTAATAATGCTGTGATGGAGAAATAATTAATCTATTTGACCTTGCCGCGTAGCTCTATTTCATGGAGAACCGAGTGGATAAATAATGCAAGAGCTTCGTATCGCAACGGATAATCTTGAACTGATCTGGGAACGTATCATTTTGTGATACGCATGTCTACTCAGTACGCCCCTTTGATCATGCGTTAATGAAACGCGAACTTATCGCAACTTCTCACCTGAATTCTTTAAAATTCATTTAAAATTGACAGATATTTTTCATTCTACCTGACCTGACCCCGGAAAAATTATCTTATTGCGTAACTGCCTGATGACTGAAATTTCAAAAAAAATCTTTCATCAAAAATTGCCAGTAGGTGCTTGTTTGAGTAGCCCCCAAATCCTGTCCGACCCTTCACTTTCCAACCGCCTTATCGCATTCCCATTGTTCGGAAGGTGTAAACATCCGGCTGTTTCGAGTCTTCAGCCCTCAACAATGTAGAATTACCCTCAAATGAAGGTACAACGGTGGGAGGTCCTCCCCAAATGAACCGACATTCTCCGCATATCCGTTGTCTCCGTCATAATTCGAACTGATCTCCAACGGATATGCGGCATTTTAATCGTATAATGAGGAAGATAAAGCAGGGAATAAGCCTATTGCTGAATTCAGATGAGATAAAATCACATTTCTTTCCTTGAGTTTCACCTGTGCCCCAAGTTGAGCACCTCGCGCATCTCTTGCGGTTCCAAACTCTCTCACGCGTCTGCCCTGTCCCTTTCCCCCCCTTCTTCGTTTTATCCTCTCCCCTCCCCCCGCGGCCCCCTCCACTCCCATTGCCCTTGTGTTCTCCGGCTGCCTCATCGAATCTTCCGTGGTGTCTCATTCTCTATATTCTACTCTCTCACTCATACCCGTATTACAAATCCCACTGGGGTCTGAACGGCCGTTCACGAGAGCGTTCTCTGTGGTATGCTTTGTAACTCGCCGCCCTCAGGTAGTATACCTCTGTCTCACTTGCTCAAACCGTACCGACCCCTTGTGGCATCAACGAGAAACTTCAGGCTGAACAGCTGATTCCTTATTATATGGTACGGGCATGCCGTCTTCGAGGTGGAGAAGAAGGAAATCATTAAGAGATCGAGTCTTTATAAATTCTTGGATTTAATGGGCAATTGTGGCAGGGGTTACTGACGATATCGTCTGCACAAGCGCGATTTGGATGAATCAAGGGTCATTTCAGTCTGAAAAAATGGCTTTGAAATTTCGAAAAATTTTGAATTTCACTTTGCCGGTCTCGGGTTTTATTGAAGACTTGGGGGGGATCCTTATTCGGACCTTTGTAACTCTTGATCTGACCCTCGCCACCCTTATCTGATCCTCATTATAACCCTCATGACCTTTTTTTAACCTTTGTGACTCTTAATTTCGAGTACTACATTTTCATCCATTTTTCGATTTGCATAATGTAGAAAAGGACCCATTCGGACCCTCATTATAACCCTCATGACCCTTATAAAAAAAAACCTCATAAAACCCTTGGACACTTGTCTTTGAAATTAAAAAAAAAATTGGATTTCATTCTGCACATCTGAAGTTATTGATGATTGAATAGTCGTAATTTTGTAGGTACACATGAAGTAAATAACCCACTGTGGATTAATACGTTAATGAAAAAAAAATATATGAAAAACTTTGTATCTGACAAAATTAAGGTTCAGAATATCTCGGAAATTACTCTAGCATCGTTTATTATAATTGACAAAGGATGAATTTATCCGTAGTATCACGCTAAGCCCCGGATAAAGGCTCGAGAGGATATCCAAATGAAGGGCTGAAAGGGCCAAGAAATTATTACGGATTCGCCTCGGGCACTTGTGCCATCCGCTCGTTATGAAACAAGCAATTACGATGGATCCATTTTGTTGGTGTAGTCGGCCCAAGTGCACTAGTATCTCTTTTCACGGAAATAACGGAATGGTCTTCCACCAATGGGGTCTAAATGCTCAGTCTTCGTAAATAATGAGATTTATGGATAGCGAGGATGACTGTTTCATGTAAATTATTACACTTGAAAAACCTTTTCATTTTTCCAGAGGATCAAAACCATTTTTCAAAAATTAACATTAACATTTACAAAAATAAAATTTCGTCAGAGAATTTTCGTCTTCTTTCAAATAATATTCTCAACTAGGGATTTTTTTTCTGCATCATTAGAAGGAAAGATAGCATAAAGGGTCTAGTGAACCTCAGCCATTACCTCCCCCATGATTTTTTAGCCCTTTCATTCTCGACAAAAGCCCCTAATACCATCATGTCAATTGGGCCAGCTGTTGTCCAAGTCTTGAGAGAATTCACCAGCCGTGTCTTCCCACCTGCTCCCCCCCCCCCCCC